>NC_136519.1:56461486-56478986 GCF_053919585.1 Euprymna scolopes
ATCCCGTATATATTGATTTTTATTTTTCTCGTCAGTGACGGCTTAGAAATTGCATGATTTAGCAATAAATTCCAATTGGACTATAAAAGCATCGATAGTTTCCGCAGGCTGTTGTCCGAGAGCTTGTAACTGATGTCTATTAAATATGAAGTTCATAGGTCTCATATAAGCAGCGTCTAATGCTCCCATAGTACTATCACAGTCATTAATGTCGTTTATTATTGCGTATATTAGCTGCAGATATAGAGTTGATTAGTGTAAAAAAGTTTTAGAGATACTCCAAATCTAACTGTCATTACTAATCATACTCAGATAATTTTCGAATGTCAGTTTCTAATACGTCTATCGCCTTTCTGATTGCGGAGTTTATAGTTCCACGTCAAATCTCTCCAATCGAAGTATTCTGTCCATTTCTTTCTTTTTTGACGAATAAAATTGCCGTGAATTAAATAGAAAGAAGTCAAGTCACAATTCCGTAGTAAAGATTCTATTCGCTAAAATTGGGAAGGATGTTAACACCATAACAGTATTTATCTCTCGTATGCAGTCTTCGAACATATTACAATCAATCATTGTCACGGTTGGCGTACTACAGCAGACACATTAGCCAACTACAATTACGCAAGTTACCAGACCGAAATACACAAAACTAAGATAAATAAGACCCAGAAAAAAGTAACTGTAGAATCTGTAGTTACAAAAACGAAACAGTCAACCACATCATAAGTGAAAAAAAGCGGGAAACTAGCGCAAAAGTAATATAAAAGCAAACAGGGAAATACTTCGCTGAAACTCATGCGAATGATTGCATTTTGAACATACAAACAAATGATACAGGTAGAAATTGGAGTCAGTATAGAGAGCGGGCAACATAGAGTGAAGCAAGTGATGAAACTAATGTGTACCAATGAAGGTAGGAAAAGAAAGAATAATTATGCACGGAAACGGAAATATTTTATTCCGTTACATTTAACCCAAACAGTAATATACACTCCTCTCTCTCTCTCTCTCTCTCTCTCTTTATAAAACTAATTGTCTTGTTGTATGTGTTTACCATAGAAAAAAGAAAGACTGAAGAATTTACATAAAAATTTAAAGTTTTTCTCATGTTAAATTTACGGGGAAGACAATGAATATGTTTATGAACATCTAAATGCACTTTGAGGAAGCAAGAGAGACAAAACTCCTTAAAATTTTAAATGTACATTTTTTATCAAATTTAAATCATATATTTTTATTTTTTCATTTAGAAAACAATGAAAATGGTCGCGAATTCTTAAATGCCTTTCTAACATAATAGAGCTATGGGGGCCGAACCTACTTTAAAACTTCAACTATATTCTATGTTGATGAAATTTATATCATATGTATAAACTATCCGAGAAAGACAATGGAAAAGATCATGAACTTCAATATGACCATCTATGTACCGATTATTAATATGACGTCACCTCTAAGTGACTCATTAGAACAGAACTCTCTTAAAACTTGAAATATGTAAAATATCCGATTTTAATGGAACTGAAACCATATGTATGAGACACAGTTCAATTGCTTTCACTTTTATTAGAAGGTGAAACAGTAGAAAGAGTGCAGAAAATACAAATAAACTAATATCGTTTTATGAGCATAGTAAAAAAAAATACAGAGTAATGATCGTCACTCAGTCCCCAGCAACATCGGGTTTTCTTGCTAGGAAATGATAGATTACAACATATTTTATTAAATTTGCCTGTGGAATTTCTCCGGTCCGTGCTCGTAGTAATAGTGTGCACATACATACATACATACATACATACATACATACATACATACATACATACATACAGATTCTTCCTTTGATTTTATAGATTATCAACTTCATTTTGATTTTTAACGCAATATTCTCCTTTCCGATTGATTGATTCTTCGACCTTATTACTGCAGAAATTTGGAATCGATAACAATCAATTATGGACGAGATGTCAACAAAAATCGAAGACATCTTTGTAATATATACAACTTAACGGTCCAAGAATAAATCGGCCGGAATGAGCAACGGCCCCTTCCGTTCCTCACATTTTCTTTCTCTCTCTGTTATTTCAATAGAAGGTGCTCGACTGAGGTCAAATGTCTGATTCATCATGTAAGACCTTCACAACAAAAAATCATCTTGCTACTCCAATAAAAAATAAACCTTTTCTGTCTTCCTGTGTGCCTAGCACCAGCCGAAATTACCCAGAGTTTCTTCGGAAAGGCTTCCCGTCTTTGGAACACATTACCATAGGAGTGATTCTCTGTATATTACAACATAGTAACATTCAAATCAAACGTCAATAGAGTCCCAGTATATTGCCACAATAGCTAGTGCGCTGACACATACATTGTTCCACTCTGTCTGATTTGAAAGCGACCTAAACGAAGGTGTAACATAGTCTAATTCAGAAAAAATATGTTTTATGATATCGAACTGGACCAAAAAACCGTTGAAGCAACCAAAATAGTTCGTTGTCTGAAAGATGAATGTGCAGTTGATCACAGTATGACTCGATACCTTTTGTTCAAATTGCAAGAGCCTCGACCATCAGGCAAGACATAAGACAGAAAGATAAATCAGGTTAGTAGCATTTGGAGATATCCCTCAAATAATTCAGAAAATACAATGCCAGATACAAATCTACAGACGGAAGGAAAAAATAAACCATCTCATGTATAGGGATGATCTTAAACTATTTGCAAAAAAAGTTGAACCTACTAAGGACAAACTGGATATATAACTAGGCTAATAGAATTTAGTTTGGAATGGAAAAAAGTAAACTACTTGAGACGAAAAAACCGAAAACAACAGAAAGCATAGAATTGCCAATCGATACGCGATGAAGGGAAAACGTAATGCATATAAACACCACCAAATCAACTAATATCAAACAGATCATTAAGCGGGAATACCTAAAAAGATCAGACAACTACTTTAAAATAAATCATAGAGTAAAAATCTAATAAAATGAATCCATGAACAGTATCCCTAACGAAATACTGCGGACCTTTCATAAACTAGACAAGAGAAGAACTACAGTACCTATGTAAAAAGTAGGAAACTAATGACCATGAATAATGAACTGCATCGGAAAGGTCATGTTGAACGGCTATATATAAAAAAGATAAAGTTAGATATTGTGAGGACTTGTTTGAAATTTTATTTTGTTGACACGTCGTACGTTGACTTGCATATATTTACGTTGTTCAGCTTGTTTTTTTTTTGTTTTTTTACATAGGTATCACCACTTATCAAGACCAAGATGCTACTTGAGGATAAGGGTTAAAGAGTGTAGAGTAGTCAAAAGGACAATATAGTAATCGTTAGTAAATAGAAATTCGGTAAATTTGTTAACAAGTGGAACGGCTCAAGAACTTTACGTTAGACTTGAAGACAACCATATTGTAGTCAACTGGAAAGCAGGAAAACGGAAGACAATTCCACAGGCGTGCAGTTCTAAGAAAGAAGCTTTGTTCATAGAATCTACGTTTAGGTTTAGGCAGAAGAGTGGGGGGTGGAAATTATTAATAGTGTTTTCAGCAAGTTTCTTGTGAAAGTTTGGCGAGGAGGGACAATAGACTGAAGCTCAGTCGAACACTTTTCATGAAAATAACGATACAGCAGAGACAAACTCACAACATCTCTTCTGTGAGATAGAGGTTGCAGGGAAGCGAAAAGGACATCTCCTACGAGGCTACGAAGTCTATTTTGAACTCTATCAAGGCAGGACAAGTCCTTTCTAGCAGCTCCTGCTCAGATGTGGCAACAGTATTCCATCCTTGGACGTACCTGGCTCTTATATAGATAGAGAATTGCATCAGCAGTGAGATATCTACTGGATCGATAGAAGGATCCCACCATTTTTCCAGCGGCCTTAGCAACAGATTTGATGTACGAGTTCCATTTAAGATCAGGAGTAAAGATCAAGCCCAGAAGCTTGTCAAAACATGAGGCCTCCCCAAGACGCGAGCCATTCATTTCAATTGAAGCCAGGTAGGAGTCAGAACGTTGATGATGTAAAGAGAGAAGCTTTGTTTTAGATGCATTAAAAGTAATCGGCCACTCCTTTCCTCATTGTACCACGTGCTCAAGATCAGAGAAGAGAGAATCGGAGAGAAATTAGTCTTGTACTGTCTTAGATGTGCTACCATAAATGGTAGTGTCATCAGCAAAAATGTCTACAAATGATGTAAGGATGTGATTTGGAAGATCATTAATGTAGATCAGGAAAGAGTTGGGCCAAGGATGGACACCTGAAGGTTGTTTCTTCTTTTTTCTAGGAGTTGTAATAATGGCATGAAAATAATAACTTCTGGAGTTTAGTCTGCCTTTTTCTTTTCGGCATTTTTTGGTAATGTTCATCTAAATGAGTTGCAGCTTTCCAAACTTCCGTAGAGATTGTGGACATCGTAAAAAGACTCCTCGCCACTTTGACGTCGTATACTCCAGAAAATAGATTCGATCTCACTTCACTACTTCATATTTCCTCTTATGACGTCATATCTTACAACGTAGTCATAACTTTAGTATATTAATTTCTAATAGATTTTCACTTTTGTAACCGTATGCTTACTCTAGCCTAATATGGAAAACTACCGTCTTTTAACATTAATTTTATACACCTCCTTCCAACTTTGCTACATTAATCATAATGAACATAATCACCCATTAGCTCTTTCTAATGACTTTACTGTTTGAGTCTATTTTATGTGGTCACGCCAGTAGAGGGCGTCGTTGATCGTGGCCAGTTGTGCAATAAGTCGAATTGAATTTATCACACTTTCTTGATAGGCTTGATTGCAGATATCGAATAATGAGATTGTCGCGAGTTACTAACGCATTCTACGCAGTGACTCAGTGCCAAGTAAAATTGCGTAAACAACAATAAACAGAAATTTACATTTACTTACGCTGACTCCCGACGACAAATGACAAAGGTCGGATTTTACTGTTTTCATTTTATTTACTTATTCGTATGGCTACCAAACGTTGTCTAGGAGTAGAAACAACAAATCAGAAGAGTTAAAAAGTGTGTGTAATATCTTCCATTTTAAGCCTCTCTCTCTATTTATCTCTATCATTTTCCCTATCTCCTCCTCCTCCTCCTCCTCCTCCTCCTCATTCACCCCCCCCTCTTCATGTTCGCTTACCCAACTCTTCTTTTTTTTTTTTTATTCCTCTCCGTCGTCTTTCCCTCCTCATTCACCTTTTTGTGATAATAATTTAAAAAAAATAATAAAAATATTAGAAATTCGTTCCAGCTTTCAGTTTTAATGTTATTGCTCCTGGACAAGTTTTCTACCTTCCCCGCGCTTTTTCTAAAGGCTGAATAATCCCGAAAAATTATGGTTCCTCAAGAAGAACTAGAGAAAGGGGCCAGTCAATGTGACAAGATACGGCATCTCTCCTCGTCTAGACGAAATAGAACGCGTGGATTCAATTCTCAAGTGCGTCGGCGGACTCAACCTGTTGTGTGTTTCTGTATGCATAACTCATTCATTTTTTGTGTTGATGAAACTTGATTAACAATGATTTAAATTTTGAAGAAGAAGATTCTCCTTTTTAGTCAAAACTTGGTGACCCTTTCATTCACTCCTAAATAAGGCCAGTAGGATGGATACAAACGTAGCAATCTCATCACACAAATAGCGATATGACACTCTCTCTTCTGTCAACTCTATGTACCAACTCTATGTACCAAATCTATGTACCAACTCTATGTACCAAATCTATATACCCTCTCCCCTGCCAACTCACTCGAATCAATTGCAATCATAAAATGATGATGTCATCTACTGTGCAAGAGGACAAACAATGATATAATTTCATAGTAGTCTCAACTTTTGGATGCTTTTAGTTGGATTGTTTATCTTGATCATCAGGTCAATTACTTCGACCTTAGACATTCAAGCTTACCTTATCACTTCCGTCGTTTCTAACAGCCAAGCTTTTTGCAGAATTAGAAAAGAAATTGTTTCCTCAATTTGTTTAAACCATTTATGGTGATTTTTCTTACGATTTCAAACGTTCAAATTACAATGTGAATAAGCTTGACGTTTTTTACATTTCCATAGTCTAATTCCCATTTTTAACTTGATATTTATTTTTTAATGTTCTTTCTTTTGCATCTGATTGTTAGATTTTTAGCTACCGGAAAACACCGGAAATATCGAAGATTATTATGAATTCATGATAATCAATGATTATTATTGATTCAGAAATTGTATTTCGTAAATGATATTTTAAGAATGTTGAAATCTTGGTTGTTATTGTTATTGGAGTCGAAGTCATGGTTATTGTTTATAGTTAGAGTTGAGGTTAACAAACAATTCTCTAAGGAATTCGAAAATCTATGGAATAAGTCAGCTAGCAACAACGTGAATCAATATCCACATAATTGATGAGTAATATAATGTAATATAGAGTTAAGTTTTGGGGGGAGTTGAGATCGAAAGATCGAAGGGAGAGAGGATCGCTTTTAGACGCTGGAAGCGGCGCCAAAGGAAATCTATATGACGTAGTACGTGGAATTTGTGGTTCTTAAAAAGTATTCCAACCGTGAATAATAAATGTATGTTTGTCTTTTATGCCCAGGTACGTAATTTTATCTTGTCATCGCTAACACTAAGAACATTATCCTCCTCTTGTATATGTGCTCCCTATCATAAACACCCGCTCTTAAGTAAATAATATAATGACACAAACAGCCTTCATCCAACATATACGCGCATATTGGTCCTATACGATATCTTAGTCTTCCCTTCTATGCTTCTCCTGCCACGTAACATCTAGTTTCTCTTCTGCGATCCCCATATAATATATATAACTGTTTAGTGCCGTTTCAAAAGTCTTTTATATTACACTAGCGGGGGTGCCCGGCGTTGCCCGGTTGTTTGGAGTGTGTGTGTGTGTTTGGATAGGGGTAGCTCAAAACAAAATGAAAACTAAATAAGAAGCAAAGTAATAACCCTGTTTAAATATAAAAAAAAACTTGTTAAAAACAATCGGAAAAACAAAAAAACAAACAAACAAAAAACAGCGAAAAAAGTCTTGGGAGGGAGGTAGGCGCGAACTCCAAGCCTTGAGGTTAATTGTCTGATGACTTAGCATGACGCCACGAAGGTAGGATCTTGAGAAAGTAAACATTTAAAAATGCAGGTGGTTGAATTTCAACGTATGGTTTTCTAGGTCAAATATCACGCCATAGCAGTAGCAGTAGCACAGAAAATGAATTCACAGCGTAAATTTAGTAAGATAAAAGTCGCTGAAATTTAAGATATTTTCGACGTCGTTTCGTAAATCGTAGATATTATAATCTAAGGAGTATATAAAAAGCTCTAAGACATAGTAATCCACCGGAGAACTTGCTCTAAAAATGCTTTTGCCAGACATACAGAAAAAATGCACACACACACACACATACACACTCACACACTAACACACATTTAACCTTTTATATATATAGATATACCCGTTTTGATACCCCACTATGCAATACTGATATCGAAAGGGCCTGCTTTGTCAATAAATGAGCAAATTATTTTGTTTTTGTTTAGAAAAATTATGTCATGTTTGAAATGTTCAAGGACCTTATCCGTTTGTATGCGCATGTCACAAAGAAGTTTTACATTGTCATTTTCTTTTGTAGTTTATGCTCATGCCACTTTCTATTGTGGTCAAATTCATAGATTTAGCATATATTCTAGTGCAAATCTGTCGTGTCTCCATTTCTTCTTTTATTATTATTATTATATTTCCACTGACCAGAAGTTCTCACATCCTCAGAGATGACTCACTGACAACAACCGATGGTGTTCCTGATGTCTGGATGACAACAAATCTCCCCAGATTTCCAATACGCTACACCTCTACAGCAACAGTCGCTTGTCATTTATTTCTTACTGGCAGCAACAAATAGAGGTTTGATTAGTGCTCTTAATTATCGATCTTTCCAGCCTCCATGACACTTCACAACTATTTTATATGGTATCAACCGAGACTGATGCTTTTGTTTTAAAATTATATATTTATTTTATTTTTTTTATTCTTCACCTATTCATTCATTTATTAATTTTATTATTTATTTATTTTTATTCATGTATATATATTTATATATAAGATATCTTGCAATTTTAGTTCACTACTACTACTACTACTACTACTACTACTACTGGATCTATGTATCCGGCATTACCAGGACAGAGACATATTTCCAAACGGAGGCTATAGAAAAATATAGCCAGGTTAGTTTTTTTTATGGAAATTGTTTTAGACGGTGCATTAATGTGAAGAGCTTAAAAAATAATGCCAAAAAAACAAAATTAAAAAACAACAACGATAAGTGGTAGATGGATAAATTCCGACACAAAAACAGCAATTCTTCATCCTTTGTCGCCCATGGAATGTGAGGACTAAACAACAAAACACAAAATAAGGGAAGCAAGAATTACGAAGCGAAATAAACAAATAATCTGCTTTTCAACTTTCGATGGTTGAGATTTTAAAATATTCCTTTCAATTTACGTTTATTTTATTTTTTTATTTGAATAAGTAGTCGATCAATAGCAAATGAAAACAATTCAATGAGTATTCATTTGATGAGTAACACACACACACACACACACACACACACACACACACACACACACACACACACACACACACGGGATCTTGTCTGGACATTTTATTAAAATAAAGATGAAGGTGTTATTCGTTGATATAGACTAACACGAGCTGATTAGTAATGCAATGAGTCGGACCGATTTTATCTTTCTGGTTGTTTTCTTACAAATATTGAAGACTGAGATCTGCTTTGATTGACGAATTCACGTTTTACTCAGTGACCTGAAAGAAATTAGAGTTACGTAAACAACACGAAAGAGAAACTAACATTTATGTATATTGAAAACGATGGTCAATCTCCATCTCTATAAAGTTAAGTATGTGTATATGTTTATATATTTGCATCTACAAGATTCAATCTTAAACTAATTAACCGGTCATTATGAATTTAGGAACACAGCTGCAAACATAAGGGATCGTAATGTTGGCTCTATGTAATTATTCTGAGAACTGAAGAAAAAAGGGACGAAAACACTTCGTAAAAAGTCAACATTTTGATCAAAATTAGAATAAGTATTCTAGACAGAAGGTTTGATATTATTATATCTTTATTTTAAGTGGACATGAAATGGTGCAAAACTGCTTAGTTTAGGAAATTAATTTTACTCGTCCTGGGACGGGCATTTTTCTTGCTCTATAAACATAACATAAAAACAGATCCATTTTTAAGATACGTCCATTCGATTTGCGCATTTAGCGATGAAAATGAGATTTTATACGAAATAGTCGTGTGATAGAGGGACAGACAAAGCCTCTTATTTCGATGATTAGACGCATCTATATAAGCTTTTCCAAATTAAGACGTGACTTACTAAAAACAATGATAGTTTATAATTTAATCGGCTGACACATATAGTTGCTTCTACGTTCATTATGTAAATTCTAACTCAAAGTGAAGCGTAACAGACGGAAGACAATTCTATATTACACTTAAGCGTGACACACTAACGTAATACTATTTCAAACATAAACATGAACGAACAACACAAAAGTGTCCAATCGACGGAATACTATTTACAACTTAAGCCTGTTAGACTAGCGTGATACTATTTTGAAAATAAACCTGACAGACCGACTATAATGCAATTTCAAATTTATGAGTGACAGATCAACCGTCTGGCATATAAATAAAGCTTGTAGAGACACAAGATGCATATATATATATATATATATATATATATATATATATATATATATATATATATATATATACAGAATGTCCGAAAATGTTCTGACATATTTATTGGTCTAAAAAATTAAATGACAATTAAATAGAGAAAATATATATTTTTTAATTTTTAAATGTAAATAGAATGCCATTGTATTTTACACAGTCTTAAATATTTGTTGGAGTGGCACCCCTACAAATTCTGACTGTATTATTCCTGACGTCACTTCCGGTAACCAGTTTTTGCTATCGAGTAGTCTGGAGCTGAGACTAAGTGGGAATGGGTCGTTAACTTACTTTGTCCTCCCAGTTGAGCGAGTTCTTACTGAACCAATACACGTTACTGTATTTTCTGTCAATATATATTTCATTTCACTGTTTCTTATTTCAACATATAAACCACAACAATATTAAATCGGCCAAATGTTTCCCATCATTGCTAACACATGATTTATAAAAATTCAGGAAATTTTTCAATAACTCGATGGATCATTTCGGGTGGAATATCAGCAATTTCAGAACGAATAGCTCGTTTTAATTCTTCAAGAGATTGAGGGCGGTGACTGAATATTCTGACTTCAAATATTACCACAAGAAAAATCGCAGGGGTTTAGGTCAGGCGATCTTGCGGACTAATCAATATGACCACACAAAGAAATGCAAATAATTCGGGAACATCTCATTTAGAATTCCTATTACATTATTTCTATACTCAAGTTCGTTCAGTTTGGCTCTTAGAAAATTGCTTAGCATGATTCAATATCGCTCAGAAGTAATTGTCTCTGTACCATTGTGATCTTCGTACGGGCCTCAAATATGAAATATGTGTTAAAAAATACAGATATAAATGAATTTTGATCTAATAAAAATAAAATTGCATTCTACGTATTTAAAAATAAAAAAAACATTTTCTTTATTTAATTGTTATTTATTTTTGGCATACAAATGTGTCAGATCGTTTTGAGACACCCTATATATATATATATATATATATATATATATATATATATATATATATATATATATATATATATATTCATTTTTATATTTACAGACACTAGTGTTTCATGTTTATAAAAATCATCGGTTTAGGAAATCGGTAATTACTGCTGGTCAGGAGATCTAAACTCAGTCAACATTGGCCTTTTCTCTGGAGCACTAAAATAAGCATTTAAATGGAAAATATTCTTATGACGTAATGTTAGGGAGCTGTCATAATCAGCAGTTAGAGTATTCAACAATAAGAAGTTGGAATGACGCGTATTTTCTACTCGACCACCTTTTCTCAATTAACTACATAGAGTACAACTTCAATTTTTAAAGGGGCTTTGCAACTATAATATTTTTAATGGATAATAATCGTTTCTACCTACGTGTTTTATGCTTATGCAATCATCAGAGTAAGAAATGAGAAAAAAAGGGAAAACGAAAATTAGTTTGAGCTTTCGTGCGCACAAATTGCAAACCAATATTTTTGTTGCTATTATTATTTAACAATATGTGACATATTTCAAACGCACATTATGGGATTTCACTGTCAATGTAGCCATGATCAAAACTGTTTTATTATGCGATGAGGTGTTTCCTTCCGCAAGTTTTGTGGGCAGTTTCTATCAGCAATTCATTTTTGACAATCCACCATATTTGTTTTTCTTTGCCAGGTGCGTGTCTTCATTCAACGATTATTTTATTTTTGACAATCAATCATGCTATAATGCTTTTCAAATGCACATATTTCTGTTAAATAACATTTCTGTACATCTGACTTCAATATTTAGAAATCTATATCTCTCTCTCTCTCTCTCACACACACACACACACACACACACACACACACACACACACACACACACACACACACACATATATATATATATATATAGAGAGAGAGATAGAGTTTATATACGCCGGTAACTCTGGTAATATATATAAGCGGGTAACCTACTACCACAGGGAGATGAACGCCTCTGCCTTGCATAGTTTCAGGTCACCCTTGAGTAAGGTGTAGTACCTGTTAGCCTCCCTCTCAAGTTCTGGAGGGTTACTATATTGTGAGAACTAGGGATATATAAATACATATGCATGTATGCTTGCTTATGTGTATGTGTGTGTGTATGTCCAGCTGCCGGAGAGGTAAAACTCCGTGATAATAAAACATGCACACTATGCCACTGCTCAGTCATCTCACTATTTCAGTTTGTCACTGTGCAACCAGTGGTAGGGTGCGAGAGGGTACAATATGTGTACCACAAGCATGTTGTATCGCGATCGTTAAGTGCAGATATCTTTCGAAGAAGAAGAAGAAAAAAAATCCTATGGCGATAGGTGAGTGGCGGCGTGCACAGGCTTAGCGGGCTGGAAGTGCATAGCTGCAAATAGGCGGCCAGTGATTTATCTAACAACTTCGATTAAATCGCTTACAGGGTGGAAGCAACTTCGGTGGATGATCTGACGGCTGAGCAGCCTTTTCTAGGGATACACTGCTCACCCATGAATTTTGGAAGGGTCTAGAAAAGGTGACCTATAAATTGTCTACCCTTTTATTATCTGGTCGGCTTCCTGCGGTCGGCGGCTGCTCTATATTTGCAGGAGAAACAGAATAAAGTTGAAGAAAAATAATAAACAAGGAAAGTCAAAATTTTATCAGGAGAGGAATAATATGTGTACATAATTATAATAATAATAAAAAAATTTAAAAATAAAAAAAATAAATAAATAAAAGTAAAAAAAAATATATTTTCAAAAATACATGAAAATAATTGAGTAATCAACAATAAAGCACGGGAAAGATGGTCTTCTTCTGTCAAAAAGTGACAATCACCATATATATATATATATATATATATATATATATATATATATATATATATATATATATATATATAGATAGATAGATAGATAGATAGATATTATTTTTTGACTGCGTGAGGTGTCTTCGTCTCTATTCTTTTTCCTACAAGTCCTTTCTCACAGAAGAGACGTTGTTAATCTTTATCTATAGGGTAGACCGATAAAGTTGTCGCTCTAAAGAAAAACACTACAAAGTTTATTTTAAAACTTTTATTGAAAAAACAAAACAAACAATACAGATAACTTGATTATGTAGTAGAGTATCTATCTATTCAATGTAGCCGCCTTTAGCCTCAATCATCACCTAGACACATGTCCGTAACTGGAAGCATGCTTTTTCCTCAAGTACCGGCGGGAGCTCCGCGAATACTTGGCGGATGGCGGCGATCAGGTTAGCTTTGGTGTTGCGAGAGGTCATGTTGGTGATGTTCTCGACGTATGACCAAACTAAGAAGTCCAGCGTGTTTAGGTCGGGGAAGGAGGGGGGCAGTGAGAGTCGTAGCACTCTTTCTGAAACCAAGCCTGGCCTTTTTTGGACTTGTGAGCCGACGCCGAGTTCTGCTGCCACACCCAGGGTTTTCCAGCAGCTATATGATTGCACACATTTAGATACACACCTTGGTGTTGAATTTCAAGCCGACTTTGAAGATGTGAGGTGGCATGATGTAGTCCTCACCCGATACCACACCAAAGACCATAACCATAGACAGAAAATTCGTTGAGCTTTGCATTTAAACGTTGAACCGCCCGGATTTGCATTTTGAGGGTGCTGATGTCATAACTTGAATCGGTAGAGAGCTTCAGTTGTACAGCGGCACATCTATGATCTCGGTCGTTGAACATTGTGTCACTTTTAAACATGATAGAAGACTCCTCTCGCTCTTGGGGTTTGTACACAACTGGCCAACTAGTAGATGGTCCGCAACAACATAAAAGAAAACCGGTTGTCATCAAACGGGAATGGAACCTGGACTGAAAAGCTAGGTGTTCCAGGTTATGAATCTAGTTTGTTCCATAGATACATCTTTATCAGACCTAGAACTGACCTTGTATCTTACTTCCCGAAGAGGAAGTAAATAAATACTCTATTACCATTTCCATGGAAGTTGCTCTACTGTAAGATATTTACAACCAGAATTCTTTGGCTGCCACATAGAAAAATACTTTATTTTCTCCCTCCATGTGTGTAGCGTCAGCCGAAATCTCTATGGACAGACTTTCTTTGCAAGAGATTCTTATTCCTAGAACACATCACCGCGAGGCTGCTTCCCTGCTGATTACAACTTGGTTCACTTCAAATCGATTGTCAACAAATTCTTGCCAAAAACTGCCCCATAAATACTAATCAATTCATAAAATTAACTTATGCTAGTACTTCCATAGTGTTCCTCATGTTTCGATTGACAATCATTTCTGTCTCATTAACCCTTGTTCACGAGTGTCTCTTGGCCTATATAAGTGGTAACTGTATACTGGGGAATTTTCCGTGTTTTTTAGTTTTATTTACTGAGAGATGGGATGGCGAAGTCGATATTACAATTAAAGTTCTGAATTTTTTTTTAGATGAAGACTGATTGTTTATATTACTTGTATTGATCGGACTATTGTTCTCATCTTGAGTGTTATTTGTTCTCATCTTGAGTTTTATTTGTTTTCATCTTGAGTGTTATTTGTTCTCATCTTGAGTGTTATTTGTTCTCATCTTGAGTTTTATTTGTTCTCATCTTGAGTGTTATTTGTTCTCATCTTGAGTTTTATTTGTTTTCATCTTGAGTGTTATTTGTTTTCATCTTGAGTGTTATTTGTTCTCATCTTGAGTGTTATTTGTTCTCATCTTGAGTTTTATTTGTTTTCATCTTGAGTGTTATTTGTTCTCATCTTGAGTTTTATTTGTTCTCATCTTGAGTTTTATTTGTTCTCATCTTGAGTGTTATTTGTTTTCATCTTGAGTGTTATTTGTTCTCATCTTGAGTTTTATTTGTTCTCATCTTGAGTGTTATTTGTTCTCATCTTGAGTTTTATTTGTTCTCATCTTGAGTTTTATTTGTTCTCATCTTGAGTGTTATTTGTTTTCATCTTGAGTTTTATTTGTTCTCATCTTGAGTTTTATTTGTTTTCATCTTGAGTGTTATTTGTTTTCATCTTGAGTTTTATTTGTTTTCATCTTGAGTGTTATTTGTTCTCATCTTGAGTTTTATTTGTTCTCATCTTGAGTGTTATTTGTTCTCATCTTGAGTTTTATTTGTTCTCATCTTGAGTTTTATTTGTTCTCATCTTGAGTGTTATTTGTTCTCATCTTGAGTGTTATTTGTTCTCATCTTGAGTTTTATTTGTTCTCATCTTGAGTTTTATTTGTTCTCATCTTGAGTTTTATTTGTTCTCATCTTGAGTGTTATTTGTTCTCATCTTGAGTGTTATTTGTTCTCATCTTGAGTTTTATTTGTTCTCATCTTGAGTTTTATTTGTTCTAATCTTGAGTTTTATTTGTTCTCATCTTGAGTGTTATTTGTTTTCATCTTGAGTTTTATTTGTTTTCATCTTGAGTTTTATTTGTTTTCATCTTGAGTGTTATTTGTTTTCATCTTGAGTTTTATTTGTTTTCATCTTGAGTGTTATTTGTTCTCATCTTGAGTTTTATTTGTTCTCATCTTGAGTGTTATTTGTTCTCATCTTGAGTTTTATTTGTTCTCATCTTGAGTGTTATTTGTTCTCATCTTGAGTGTTATTTGTTCTCATCTTGAGTGTTATTTGTTCTCATCTTGAGTTTTATTTGTTTTCATCTTGAGTGTTATTTGTTCTCATCTTGAGTTTTATTTGTTCTCATCTTGAGTTTTATTTGTTCTCATCTTGAGTGTTATTTGTTCTCATCTTGAGTGTTATTTGTTCTCATCTTGAGTGTTATTTGTTCTCATCTGGAGTTTTATTTGTTCTCATCTTGAGTTTTATTTGTTCTCATCTTGAGTGTTATTTGTTCTCATCTTGAGTGTTATTTGTTTTCATCTTGAGTTTTATTTGTTCTCATCTTGAGTTTTATTTGTTTTCATCTTGAGTGTTATTTGTTTTCATCTTGAGTGTTATTTGTTTTCATCTTGAGTGTTATTTGTTCTCATCTTGAGTTTTATTTGTTCTCATCTTGAGTTTTATTTGTTTTCATCTTGAGTGTTATTTGTTCTCATCTTGAGTGTTATTTGTTCTCATCTTGAGTGTTATTTGTTTTCATCTTGAGTTTTATTTGTTCTCATCTTGAGTTTTATTTGTTTTCATCTTGAGTGTTATTTGTTTTCATCTTGAGTTTTATTTGTTCTCATCTTGAGTTTTATTTGTTCTCATCTTGAGTTTTATTTGTTCTCATCTTGAGTTTTATTTGTTCTCATCTTGAGTTTTATTTGTTCTCATCTTGAGTGTTATTTGTTCTCATCTTGAGTGTTATTTGTTTTCATCTTGAGTGTTATTTGTTCTCATCTTGAGTTTTATTTGTTCTCATCTTGAGTTTTATTTGTTTTCATCTTGAGTGTTATTTGTTTTCATCTTGAGTGTTATTTGTTTTCATCTTGAGTGTTATTTGTTCTCATCTTGAGTTTTATTTGTTCTCATCTTGAGTTTTATTTGTTCTCATCTTGAGTTTTATTTGTTCTCATCTTGAGTGTTATTTGTTCTCATCTTGAGTGTTATTTGTTCTCATCTTGAGTGTTATTTGTTCTCATCTTGAGTTTTATTTGTTCTCATCTTGAGTTTTATTTGTTCTCATCTTGAGTGTTATTTGTTCTCATCTTGAGTGTTATTTGTTTTCATCTTGAGTTTTATTTGTTCTCATCTTGAGTTTTATTTGTTTTCATCTTGAGTGTTATTTGTTTTCATCTTGAGTGTTATTTGTTTTCATCTTGAGTGTTATTTGTTCTCATCTTGAGTTTTATTTGTTCTCATCTTGAGTGTTATTTGTTCTCATCTTGAGTGTTATTTGTTCTCATCTTGAGTTTTATTTGTTTTCATCTTGAGTGTTATTTGTTTTCATCTTGAGTGTTATTTGTTCTCATCTTGAGTGTTATTTGTTCTCATCTTGAGTGTTATTTGTTCTCATCTTGAGTTTTATTTGTTCTCATCTTGAGTGTTATTTGTTCTCATCTTGAGTTTTATTTGTTCTCATCTTGAGTTTTATTTGTTTTCATCTTGAGTTTTATTTGTTCTCATCTTGAGTTTTATTTGTTCTCATCTTGAGTTTTATTTGTTTTCATCTTGAGTGTTATTTGTTTTCATCTTGAGTGTTATTTGTTTTCATCTTGAGTGTTATTTGTTTTCATCTTGAGTGTTATTTGTTCTCATCTTGAGTGTTATTTGTTCTCATCTTGAGTGTTATTTGTTCTCATCTTGAGTTTTATTTGTTTTCATCTTGAGTGTTATTTGTTTTCATCTTGAGTGTTATTTGTTCTCATCTTGAGTGTTATTTGTTCTCATCTTGAGTGTTATTTGTTCTCATCTTGAGTTTTATTTGTTCTCATCTTGAGTTTTATTTGTTCTCATCTTGAGTGTTATTTGTTCTCATCTCATTGTGCAACGTTTCAGTGGAATTTTCTTCCACCGTCTTCAGGCATGTCGGTTGTTGTTTGGAAAAGAAAGGAGAAAAATTACTGGCTTCGTAGATATTTTCGTATTTCTGTGACGCAATTTCCACTTTTTGGTCATAAAAATCCACAGGATATCGAGTTTTATTAAAATTGTTTTCCCTTTGTAAACCAATTTTTTTCACAGATTCGAAACGATAACTAAAAAGTGGAGACTGACTCACAGAAATACGAAAATATCTACAGAGCCAGATATTACGATGTTCATTTGAGTACGAGGAAACT
>NC_136519.1:56481486-56483986 GCF_053919585.1 Euprymna scolopes
CAATTTGTGAATAAAAACGGTTTCTGTAGACAGACAAAGCAACATGAAAGGAAATGAAATAAATAAATACATTAAAAATTAAAGAAAAGAAAAAGAAAAAACTTACGAATTATAATTATAAATAGCACAAGTTAAAATGTATCAATTGAAATCTTATTCTAAAATTTAAAGAGGTAGTGGTGGGAGAAACAAAACATAAGGGGTAAAGAAAAATAAAAAGAAAAGAAAAAGAAAATAAAACAAAAAGAAAAAGAAGAAATGGCAAGGACCAAGATAGAAAACTAGAGTAATAAAGAAATAAATAATTAGAGGGGGTGGGGAGAAAGAGAAATAAAAGGAAAAGAGAGATTTAGCATCGAAATCTCTTACCGCCCAGATAGATATTTTGACGGGTCCCAAATATTGGTCAAGGCTTCTAGACAGAAGCATAGACAGAAGACAGAAAAAGAAAGAAGAAAAAATCCAAAAGAAATCACGAAACGCCAAAAAGAAATTTTCCGCCTAAATGTTACTTAACTTCAAGTTTATACATCTATTATATAAAGTAAATTATCACTACTTTTATATATATTAAAAATATCCTTTAAATAATAATATTACACCGAAAAAGTATATCGGTTAAATGGAATGTTCTCAACATATTTAAAAGAAATATCTAAACATCACCTACAATTTAGTTTTTAATTAAAAAGTAATCAGTAGTGTGTGTTATGCTTTTACACAGTTAAAGGTTTACGTATAATCTATGTTATTTTAAGTTGGCTGTCTTTAAATTTTTTCTTGTGTTTACATCTTGACACTAGCTCGTTCTTGACATTTATTATAGGCTTAATGAAAGGTGATAATATTAACTGCTTCGGATATACAAAGATTACAAAATTTGCCTCCTTGAGTATATGACCTCACTTTTTTAGCATACTCCATTTAATTGAATAGGGAATCTTCTTGTCCTCCATGTTCCTCTAATGTACTAAAAGATGTACTATTATTATTATTTTGAGACCTTTCATTTTTGAAGGAATTCACGTGGTTTGACATTCTTACTTCTATTAAGTTTGAGGTTGCACCTATATAAGCGAATGTTTTTAATGTTTTATCATTGTTTAGTGGTTTATACATCCCAGGATCGGCATTCCTTATGTTGGGGAGTTGAGTTGAGTGAGGTTCTGAAGATGTGTAAGGCGAGCGTTGGCTAATGTTCTATTTTATGTGCACAAAGTCAATAATTAAGTCAATAATTAAGTCAATAGTCAATTCTATCTCCAAAAGGAGCTGAAATATTTCAGCTGACAAATTTCAATTACTAAATTATGATTTATTTGCTCTATCTGGTATACTGAGCAATTTTATTTAGCTGGGATTGTCTTTATAAAATATTACAGCCATAATATTTTGTAAGATCAATAATCACCGGATTTCCATACCAGTAGATCTATTGCATTACATTATTCTGAAATATATATACTAGCATGGGTGCCCGGTGTTGCCCGGACGTTCGGAGGTGTGTGTTAAGTAAAAATAATAAAAAAGTGGTATTAGGAAGGCTAGCTCGAACCCGTACCGCAAAGAAGGAAAAGAACGGGTAAAAAACGTGATGCCTTTGCTGTTACAATCACCGCCAAACCGGAAGTGACGTAGGTTTAAATAAAGGCGAATCGAAAAGAGGGGATGACTTTCGAAAATATCGGTGAAAAAAGCTACCCCTCCCTATAGAAAAGTGCCCAGTTGAGGGTGAAGAGATTAATGTTTTTATCCAATTTTTCGGTATTTGTCTTCTGAAGGGTCGAGCTTCAAAACGATACTGATCTTGTGAAATTCCGTCGCTTCTGTCGAAAGTTGAAAACGGACATGCAAACATACACACATAGATTTATATACTGGTAGCTGCAATTTTTCGCCCCAACTCGATTAAAAAGCTTGCCCTATCTCTGAATACCCTTTATGTAAAATTTCACATGTTTAGGTCAAAATTGTCTGAGTAATATGGTAGAGACCGCAATGGTAATTTTTAAAAAAATTTTGACCCCTATTTTGACCCCTTAACATTTATTGTTTTGGACTCAAATCAAGTTATTAAGTTAGATCCATGTCCACGGAACATATATCTAAAATTTCAAGTGTTTATACCCAAAATTGGTGGAGGACTGTGGTAGAGTTCTCAAAAGTCAAATCCTTAAACTTTAACCTCTTAACAGCCAAATTTCTGGCCGAAATCGAATTACAAAGATTTTCCCAAATCTCCATAGCCGGTATATCAAATTTCGTGTCTGTAGACTGAAAATTGACAGAGTAATTGTGTAGGAAAATGTACACAGACAGACACAGAAAACAAAACAGACACACAGACAGACACTTTCACTTTTATAGATATATACTAGCATTTCAGCCCGGCGTTGCCGAGGTGTATGTTGAGCAAAAAAAAAAAAAGTGGTAGTAGGAAGGCAGGCTTGAACCCGTACCGCGAAGGAGAAAAAGAACGGGGGGAAAATATGACGCCTTT
>NC_136519.1:56488986-56533986 GCF_053919585.1 Euprymna scolopes
TAAAATTTGGAACAGTTAAAACTGAGTAAAATATATTGTAGTATGGGAGGGTGAGGATTGTAAGTAAAACAAGCAAAGAAAGAAACAAACATATTTTCATTATTTTTACGAAAAACACTACTTTGAAATCTTTATAAAATAAATCAATAATTTTCTTTTTTGAGCCAAATATTGCTAATATACCATTAATTAGGAAATGTTTTGAAGAGTCGATACAAAAAAAAAAAAAGAAAAAAATCGATAAACAACTGCCTTTTGCCAAAAATACGATAATTTTTGGCAATTTCTTGTTTATTTACCTATGGGGCTCAACTCTGATAGAAGATGCAGGAATTATTTTAAACACATACGACACCTATAATTCCCAAAATGGTCATCCCTCTGGTACTGGCCAGCCTCATCGTTGCTTAACCTCGAAGGTTATGTAGGCGACACACACACACGCATATATATATATATATATATATATATATATATATATATATATATATATATATATATATATATATAATTATTTTTTTACTATAATAATTAAATACCTACAGACACTAGTGTTTCATCCTTTCGGAAATCTTTAGTGCAGGGTGTCACGATTAACATCAGTCGAACAATTCGAACCCCGTAACACGAACATCTCTGGCTCGATTAGCGAAGACCGTATCAATTCAATATATATATATATATATATATATATATATATATATATATATATATATATATATATATATATATATATATACTTTAATTATGGTTGGATAGCAAACGTAGATTAAATCTTTGGTAATAAAATCAATATCATGGTTAAGATATGCACTACAAACTTATATTTTGAATAGGTTAGCCTAGTTTTAATTGGTTTTGTTTAATTAATAAATAAATCATAAATGCATATTAGGAATTTACCAAACTTGAAACCCTGCATAAATATTAAAATATCGAAAGGCTTGAGTTACCTCCCTTTCAACCTTATATTAGGATTTTGGTAACTTATAATTCAACTAATCCTTTAAAATTTCGGACGTACAAAGTCACCTCTCTTTCTACATCTAAAATATCCGATATTCGTTAATCTTAATATGAAGGAACAAAAGAAAATTAAAAATTAAAAATAAATTGAGATACTTTATTTTAAATGACTAATGGGAAGTAACCAAGTATAAAGTAATGTTAAACTTTATCTCCTTATGAATAAGTTTTAAACAAAAACCGTAAATAGATTAGCCGATATTTATGAAAATAAACAAATTCCAGATACGAAACTAACATAGAATCGCAACAATATAACTTAGTTGTTTAGTCCGGATTAGAAAAAATAATTTAAATTAAATAAAGAAATAAAGAAATTTAATTTAAGAAATCAATGAATAGTATTAGTAAAACATATTACGTGGCCATGGTAACGTTGTATGATAATTTGTTTGAAATTTTTTTTAAAATGGAGATACAAGAATAGGTAAATATATAAATCTTAAAAAACAACTTTGCAAGGATGAGATATAGGTAAAATATTTTCGCTTGCTTTCTTTTCCTTATAAGGGAAATGGTTTCCATAATGTTTCATTGTTAAACTGTTTTATTCAATAAGTCTGACAAAATGCTGTTCTTGTGAAAATTTTCAAACGACGGAATGTTTGAATTTGTCTGAATGACCTTGAAACAATTGTAACTAACGTTGAAACACACTATTTGTTGCTATCAATCCATTCTTTGATGTCTTGGTTTTTGTTAAAACAATATATATATATATATATATATATATATATATATATATATATATATATATATATATCGTTTATGAAAAAAGAATTACACCCTGAACTTAATCAGATTAAACGTTAAAAATACATGGCTAAATATAGTTTATTTAGCCCCCCCCCCTGAATTCATACTTAATTTTAACCTATCATTAATTTTTTTTCTTTTTTAATTTTCTACACAAAGATAGAACGATATTAAAAGTTGGAATTATTTGAAATTATAATATTTTTTTGCATAGCAAATCATCCTAAATCTTATTTAGACCGAAAAAAATATTTAGAAAAAAATATTTAGAAAAAAATATTTAGGAAAAAAATTGATTCTAAAACATTTTAAATGAATATTTAAATGTGTTATCCATCGAGACAAAAATGGCAATGAATGGTGTTTTTTTAAATTTAAAATTCTATTAAAAATAGTAGAAAAAGTTTTATATTATTCTGCTTTTCATATGACAACATTTAGGGTCTTATATTTCTGGAAAATTAGTTGCTAAAAAATAATGGATTATGATAGATTTTTATTCGTTAAAAAAACAACAACAACAACAGCCTTGTTTTTCTTTTACTTTTTGGTTGTGCCTATGATATTTTGTATTGTGTTGATTTTTTTTGCTGTTTTCTTAATACATTCTCCACTCAGCATACGTAAGCAATTACTATAAAATTTTTCATTGCTTTAATGCTTTTTTCTCTTGTTTTATCTCTTTTTTTATTCCTCGTTCTATTTGGGAATAAAGTTTATTTCGAAAATTATAAAATTCGTGTTTGTCTCTGTTTTTCTGAGTTGTGTTAGTTTCGTTTGTTTTATGTCACGGGTCGGGAAGAGTTGTTCCTCTTTTATTTTTTCTAATTGTTACGAACCATACTTGTTCGTTATCATCTTAAATTAGTCGCGAATTCATGACAGTATATATATATATATATATATATATATATATATATATATATATATATATAAAGAGAGGTAGAGTGAGAGGGTGAAAGATCAATAATTGTGAAATTATAAATCAGCTTTAAAAGGGAAAACTTTCTCCATTTGAAGTTATTTATGATTTCACTTTTATTGATCTTTTATCCTCTGTATTAATATAGCTCTAGGTAATTACACCTGTCCTGTTTACCATATATCTATATATCTGCAGTACTTCAGGCACAATACTTTTAAAGTGTTCATACATTAATCGAAACTTTGCTCTTATATATATATATATATATATATATATATATATATTACGTAAAAAACTAAAATATTCAATTTTTATAAAATATTCCTGAGTCGATGAAACGCGAAAAATTCAAAGTTTTATCATCACGTTTAGCATAAAAGATACCTGTATTCTGTCTTAGTTTTTGAAACAGCCGTGTTAGTTAGTTTTACAAAAAAGACGAAGCTGATACAACCAGAAACGGGCCATAAATAGAACATCGGTGATTTTTTTTTACAGCAGTTCCAACAAATTGCGACTGAAAGAACTTATATAAAAGGCCTTTTCAGTAATTTATGTAGTAACGTTTAAATTTGAAATATAATTTTTGTTAGTCTGTCACACTCAAGTTTGTAAATCGTATTTTCGTTGATATGATTTGTTTGAAATGGAATGGGAATACTTAAAATTGTATAAAAAAAGAACAAATAGAAACACGATTTATACTGACACTTAATTTATTCAATATATATCAAAGAAAAGAAAAGGAAAAATATATTGCAAAAGAAAAGTTATGTGTGCGTTAACAGTAAGTAAACTTTTCGCTGTTTTATGGATTTAAAAAACTAAACTTCGTTTATTATTTACTTAACAATCGGCGAATGGAAAAGATATCAAGAAAAACCGGGGCAACAAATAACGCACACACACACACACACGCGCACACACACACACACACACACACACACACACACACACACACACACACACACACACATATATATGTATGTATATATATATGTATGCATGTATGTATGTATGTATAATTGTGACATTTATCACACAATTCTAAACTTGATAAATAATTATTAAACCAGCTGTTGCGATGAATAAGTTTCATAATTCATGAGTATTACATTGCTTCTGCTCCGGTGAAGTCCCTAATGTCCATTGTTCATAGACGCCGCCTTATCGTTTCTTCTGGACCAAGTAATGTGTTCGAATCTAATTGAAACGTACAAGATCTCCGAACGGTACAGACAGATTTGACAGGGAAAAGTAAACAGTTGCGCTACCTCCAGAGGTAATCGAGTTGTGTTAATTCTCGTGAGATATAACTTCGAGATACGAGTTCTGGATTATTAATTATCGTTTAAGATTAGCTAATTCAATGGAACAAGAAAACGCGTTTGCTTTAGTTAATTTTAATTACGTCAAAGAATTGGAAACAGTTTGTTCGACTTTTTTTGAATAGTTTGCGTGATTTCTTTCCACTGATTATTTAAAAATTGATACAAAAAGAGATGGTCGGATTTGAGCAGGGACCCTAATTTTTGGCCAATACTTACGACTTTATTGTATTCGCTTTCACGCAAAATAACTTAGAACTTTCGGTTTTCCCCAGAATTCCCTTATAATAAAAAACAAAAGTAAATAAAATTTTTTATGATACACAAACCGATGACGGAACCAAATATTCATATTCCAAAAATTACATAAATTATCAAATGATTTTAAATCATGTTTAAACGATTAATGAGAATTCGTAGGCATTACAATATAAATCTTTCAAGTTTTAATTATTTTGAGTTATCCCATTGTATTTTTTTAATTTGTGTTCAAAATAGCGGAGAAGACAGCCGTTCTTCGGTTACTCATAAATTTTTTTCTTATTAAAAAAAAAAAAACACTTCACCAATGTAGATGGTTTTTGGAGTCAGATATTTCCTGTTCGTCACGGGTATATACATCATATAGAAATTTCTCTATATTTGTTTTTTATATTGGAGAATTCTGGACAAGAACCGAAGTTTGTATCAATGCATATTTACACAAACTTAGTATATATATATATATATATATATATATATATATATATATATATATATATATATATATATATATATATATATAGCAAAAATGATAATTAGTAAAAACCTGAGGAAAGTGCTCAATACTATTGCAGAACAAATATATATATATTTTTATTACCGTTTCATCTGCTTAGTTATACATGTTTCGCTCGCCGAATCGTATCAACGATCTGATAACTTAATCAGACTTTACAGAAATAATTATTATGATTAGGAAAAAAAAATTCTAATATCCTTTTTTCCTAATCATAATAATTATTTCTATAATGTTTGATGATGTTATCGGATCGTTGATACGATTCGGCAATCGAAAAATGTGTAACTGCTATATCCTTACTTTAAATGAGAATACAGCAAGAAACAGGGGGTTATGGGTGAAAAACAATGGGTTTATTTACAAGGGAATACATGTGACATGAGAGTTACTCGACACATTTTCTTATTCTCTTCCTGTCTTTTTTCCTTCTGCCTTAGTCACGTGAGAGGGTCAATATATCCATAGTTCATTTCATCTATGAAGGAATTTTAGGTAATTCCATTAATCACCTTCCTCCAAAGCTAAATTCTTCCATAGAATTTTGCTTCTACTATTTTTTCCTTTTTAAACTTTGTCCAAAAAATTCGGTCTTTTTCCTTTTCCTTTCACTTCTCCTCACCATTTGTGTTTGCCGATTTTTTACTTTTGGAGGCTGACTGGATTTCTGAGTTACTGGTACTTCCTTCTTTGGAGGTTGTATATTGAAAGTGTCATATAGCACTTTCATTGGTTTCTGACTGTTTATATGTATCGGCGTCTCAGTTGTTTAATACGTTTTTTGTGAAAAAAGTCTGCCCTTTTATAATGTAAACCATTCTCTCAATTTTTGAGATTATGCCTTCTTCCCAAAAACTCTTCCCTGCTCGATAATCTTTGAAGAAAAATTTATCCCCGTCATTGTAAGTCTTGTACCTTACATTATCGTTGATACTTTTTTTTTTTTTACTTTTTCTCTTGTGAAAACACAAACGTCGTGGGGATAATTTAGCATTTGCATTTGGATTTGGTGTTATCCTATATATTGCTAAGAATTTTTGAATACCTTTTTCTTCAGTGTCGATGTTATTATTTTTTTTAAAGCTCGTTTAAAAGTATCGACAAATCTTTCCACTTGTCCGTTTGATCGAAGGTTAAAAATTGGTGTTGTAATGTGTCCAATGCCTCACAGTAGTGCTTGAATTCCTGACCTGTGAACATATGCCATTATCACTAACAATTGTTTTCGGAACTCGTAACCGACTAACTACCTCGTCCAGCGCTTTTATTGTGTTTGCTGCTGTAAGGTGTTTGTATTTAAAAATTTCTGGCCATTTTGACATACTATCTACGATTACTAGGCAATAATATCCCTTCAGAAGTCCTGCGTAATCGATATAGATGCGTGTCCAGAGTACATCTGTTTTAGGCCAAGATTGCGTCCGTATGGGGGGGGGGAGATCTCGCGGCTAGTTAGCAATCTTTACATAATTTCACCATTTTTTCAATGTCCTGATCCATTCGAGGCTAGTATGTGAATCTTCTCATTAGGGCCTTCATTCAGGAGATTCCAGGATGTCTCATGTGGAATTCTTTTAGGATTTTCTTTTGTAATACTTGCGGTATTACCACCCTGTCTGCGTACATCAGAGTTTCATCAAACATAGAAAATGGAAACACTTCTAATCCTTTTCTATTCTTTTCATCTTGTCCCATTTGTTTTTTTTTTATCTTATTAATATATTTATCTGTTTTCGCTGCTTTCTTTATTTCCTCAAGTGTAACAGGATGTTCCCTAACAGTATTTATTAATCTATCTGTTAGTTCATTTTATTCTTTTAGTGCTGCTATAACAGTTTCTTCAAATTCAGTTTTACTGGGGATCAATCTCGACAAACAATCTTCATGAGCAATTTTACTAGATGCTAGGTGTTTCATTTTGAAATCGTAATTGAGCAAAATAATACTCCATCTCTGTAATCTATTTTCCGTATGAGTAAGAATCCCTTTTTTTGAACCAAAAATCGATAGTAATCGTTTATAGTCCGTTTCCAAGACGCAAGATCTTCCATGAATGAATCTATGAAACTTTCTCAGGGCATATACAATCGCCAGACCCTCTTTTACGATCTGACTGCACTTTCTTCTAGCGGGTAAGAAAACTCTCGAAGCGTGAGAAATTAGTTTAGTAGATCCATCTTCCATTCTGTGCAGAAGCACCGCTCCTAAACCGTATTCGCTCGCAACTGCCGCAACAATTAAATCCTTTTTCGGATCCTAATGTGCTAAAGCTAGATCCGATAACAAACATCTTTTAATTTTTAAGAATGCTTCCTTACATTCTTTTGTCCAGAGACATTTTTTATTCTTCTTCAATAGTTCATTTAATGGTGCTCTTAGTTCGTGCATATTTGAGATATAAGAATTATAGTAGTTTGCTCGACCCAAGAATGACTGTAACTTCACTACATTGTCTGTTCTAGGCATGTCTCTGATTGCTTCTGTCCTATTTGGGTTAGTTCTTCTACCTTTTCAATCAATTATTTGCCCCAAATATTGAATCTTGTCCATACCAAAATTATATTTTTCGAGAGCCACTTTAAATCCGTAGTCTTCCATTTTCTCGAATACCTCACGAATATGGTTTTTATATTCTTCAACATTTTTGCTTCTTATCAAAATGTCGTCTAAATAAGTCAAAATCCAAGCCTGCTAGCATGGCATCCATAATTTATTGGAATAAATTTGGTGCTACTTTCAACTCAAACGGCAATCGTTTTAGGGGAAATAATCCTTTATGAGTATTCATTGTCAAGTATTTAGAACAATCTTCCTGGACTTTGACCTGCAAATATGCTTCTGATAAATCAATTTTTGTGAAAATTTTTCCTCCATTTAGATCAGAAAATATTTTCTTAGGGGTAGGGAGTGGATAGTTATGATCCTTTAAGCAATCATTCAGTCCCGTCGAAAAATCCCCACATACACTGATTTTTTTTCTTTTTCTTTTTCACATAAACTGTGGGCGATGCCCATTCAGAGTAGTCCACTTTTTTATTACTCCGATTTCTTCGAGTCTATTTAATTCTTTCTCGATTGTTTCTAATGCCGAATACGGAACCTTCCTTTTGGGTTTAAACACCGGTTTCACTTCATCTTTCAGTTCAAATTTCACTTCCGTTTTAGTGCAGCAACCCAAACCTTCAGAAAATAAATTTTTAAAATCCTTCTTCAAATCCCCAACAAATCTTCCTGACAGTTTGGGACTTTCAGATCCTGTCAAATTTACTCTTTCGCAAAATGAGTTTATTGGTTTCTGGACATTTATTTTTAAATGAGTTTGAGTTTTTCCAATGCCCCCCCTCGCATGGTAAGAATGGATTTCTAAAATCTTTCCAAAGTTTACATTATTTGGAGTTATTTTCTTTTGTTTATTTAGGCTTTTTACAAGATGGTATCGCGATATCATCGCTTGTCTTTTCGCCATAAAATTGATTTTCTTAGTAAAAATGAAGCTACTTCATCAAGTTACGTGATTTTTGGAGTATGATATTTTCTTTCCGCCATGGGCACGTACATCATACACATTTTTCTCTTTCTTTATATTTGTCTTTTCATGGGAAAGTATTCTGGATAAGCACCAAAATATCTACCTACAGGGTAACCGCCACTCCGACTCCAAAATTACAACCTACGAAATAGTTAATTCAATTCGCAATTCTTTCTAAAATTTAATCATATTTTGAGCAAATAAAAACTAGGAGAAACAAATCGTTATTTGAACAGAGAATAACGATGAGATAAAAACAAAAACAAAAACTACGAAATATTTTTCCAAAATAACTTTGTACTTACATTCTTCAGTTATGAGCTGAATGTTAATAACAAATTTCCGTTTTTAGATGCACTCATTGACTCCAACAAAGACACATTCATCAACTCTTGCTATCAATTCCTCCATTAATTCATGCATATTCAATTAAAGAAGTAAATGTTTACATAGGCACGAAATGATAAAAAATCAATTAAAAAAGAGCATTAAAACCTGTTAAAAAAAAGAAAAGAAAGGCACCCAATTCGATTAAATAAATATTGTCTATGTAAAATTATTTAATTTTAAAGCAATATACAATCTGATAGTGATGAAACTGAATTACGAATTTAGGGAACAAACAATTAAAGAAACATTAAACACGAACAATTCTTGGCCTTCGAGACAAGATCACAGTGTAGTATCTGTTCTGATGCTACACTTCAACTTTTCTGTCTTCGGCCGGTGGAGGAGAAATCCTTCATGACAGACAAATTTTATTTTTGTTCCTATCCAGAATGCCTCTTATTGGGAAGTTGGATTTTCCTCACAAGATTATATGTTGAAATATTTAAATAACTATTACTTTTATTACAGAAATCACATTTAAAGTTTTGGTTTTCTGTTCTTCTATGTTCATTTTTCCCGTTTTTCATCAATATGTCAGCATATTTTCATCAGTTACATGCTTAGGAATCCTGCACTCCGCTATAGTCTTCATTTTCAGAATACATGAATACGGAAATGAAGTTCACATAACTACTAAAAGACAATCATACTATAATGTGAATATTTGTTAAAAACTAAGAAAATATATTAAACATGTACAATATTAAATCAGGGTGATGGTAAATTTGGGAGGGGACATTATTACTATTATTTCACTCACTAGGAGTCGTCTCACAGGTCATCATCAGTGATCACTCACTGGCAGTAACCTGTGGTATTCGATTGAGACCGCGTGACAACAAGTTTCCTCAGATTTCCAATGTTCTCCACCTCTTGACCACTCGTGCAGATGATTGTACGTTATCACAACAGCCGTTTGCCATCGATTTCTCGTTAGCATCAACCATTGGTGTTTCCTGGGGTGTGGGTGAGAAAATGTCCACCTAAGGTCTGGTTAGTACTCTTTTACCTCGGTCTTTCCATCCTCCCTGAACATTCACAACTAATTTATGTGGCGCCAGTCGATGTCATCTACACCAGTTTTTTTTATTATCATTGTTATAATAATAATAATAATAATAATAATAATAATAATAATAATAATAATAATAATTGTGTAAACGACTGCATTTTGAGCGTGCAGACAAATGGTACAAGCATAAACCTGCAACAGCACTCGAAAACGAGAACCACAAAATCCTATGGGCCATGGACATACAGACGGACAACCCCATCCAAGCAAGAAGACCAGATGTTGTAATAATTAACAAGAAAAAAAAATCCTGTCTAATCGTGGACTTTGCAGTCCCAGCTGATCACAGGGTGAGTATGAAAGAAAAGAAGAAACGAAGCAAATACACAGAGCTAGCCAGAGAGTTAAAAGGGATTTGGATGATGAAGAAAGTCCAAATAGTACCGATAATAGTAGGAGCACTAGGAACAATCCCGAAACACTTCGAAAAAAGAATGTCAGAAATTGGAATCAGAGGAATAACTGCAAAAGTACAACGACTAACGATAATGAAAACGACTGAAATATTAAGGAAAACCCTTGAATGCGGAGAATAATACAAGACAATAAAACGAATAAACGTTACAGGGAATGAAGAACACCGAAACTGCATATTTACAAGTTCTACACCCCCCATCATGCACTCCCCCCATTGTTTCATCACCGATCCCCCCTCCAAAAAAAATGATACCAAAGGGCCGAGAAGGGCCAATAAGGACTGAAAGACCGAGGAGCGAGCGCCAACCAGACATCGGCTGGACAAGCGCAAAGAGAACTGGGACCTTGGGGAGGCTGAGTGTCACGCAAATTCCAGCATAAACTAATGCCCACTACCAGCGAGAAATGAATGGTAAGCGGCTGTTGCGATGATGCAAATTCATTTGCAAATGCTATCGAAGGAGGTGGAGAGGTCTGGACGTCTGAGGAGACTTGTTGTCACTCAGCTTCCAGAGAATACCACAGGTTTCCAATCAGATCGTTTATTGACTTGCGTGAAAGCTTCATGTGAGCCAATAATAATAATAATAATAATAATAATAATAATAATAATAATAATAATAGTGCTTGTGCAGTGTACGCATCGTTCTATATTTTAGATAGTATTTCCAAGTTAAATTAATTTTTTATGGTATCTTTTTTCCATTAAATTGTTACGAGAAAGTGCGGAATAGTTAGAAAGCTGTTAAGAATGGCTTTCTAAATAGTAACGTTATTTTAGCAGTATGTAAATTATTTACACTTGAAATGCTATAAAACAAACAAACTTTAAGTTTTAAATATGTTTCAAAGAAATAAATTACGCCCGGTGAATTCATCGATCGTTTTGGTTAAAAAAAACTAAAAAAAACGCCGTGAAAAATGCTTCAAACTTTAAAATATTTGAAAATACTCAATGAAAAGTTTTATTTATTATTAAAAGAACGAACTGAAAATATTCTCATATAAAAATTGTTTGTTTTGCAGTTTAAAAAATAATAAAATGAAATATTCCATTTTCTTCGATAGATATGTAAGAAACTTTCGAAAACAGGTTGACTTCTGTTATAATTTGTTAGATTAAAATTACCCAAATGAATTGCAATTATCTAAATGAAGTATTGTTCTTTCTCTTTAGAAAAGAAATACGTTTAAATTACCACAAGGAACAGCGAAAAATATTTTTATGACCATTATCGTGTAAGGGGCAACGAAAAATATATTTTATGGCTATTAGCGTGGTCACGTGGTTGAACACAAGAAACTTTAGTCACCGTATACCTACATGATGATCTGGTAATGACGTCACGCTGTCATGTTCATTGGCCTGTACTTTTTCTCGGTGGCCTGTGTTCCCCCCCCCGCCCATATTTCATGTTACGAAAACTAATGTTGCCACACGAGTCCATCCAAATACAGGTAGGTGCCCCGCAAGTTTTCCACACAGGGAGAATACTGCTTGCCTAGTGAAGACATCGGACACTTCAGGAACTTCAGTACCGCGCCCCCATTTCAAGGTCCCTCGCTTCTGGGCGCCATCTTCCGAACATTTTGGGTCCTTAAAATCAAACCAAACTCAGTCAGGCTGGACCTTAAACGTGATAATGACACAATGTCTTCGTTCACATATATGTAATTAAGGTATGCCGATGTCCACTTTTTTTTATTGTTTCTTCTTGTGACAACACAACGTTGACGATGGTCTTCATTATTTGGGGTGCCACGTTCAGCCCGAAGACTAGTCTGGTAAGGCAGTACCTCTTGCCATCAAACACTACCGTCTGAAATGGCCACATCATTCCACTGATCCGGATTTGCAGGTACGCTTAGATCCAGCAGGAACACATTGGAACCCTGCTGCCACCACTCTCGTAGTTCGCTGACACAAACATCAGCTTCTGCCGAGAACGTATCAACATGCGCGTTTAGTTCGCGGTAGTCCATCACTGGCCTTACCTTTGCTTTATTGTGTTGAGCAACCGCGATCAGCCTTTGGGAGATTCAAGTTTCTCATAGAGGTAAGGAATTAACCAGCCATCCTTGATCCAATCACGAAGTTCCTCTTTGTATGCAGGCCTCATTTGGTCGGACACATGGTGCTCTGTAACCTCATTCCACAGTTTGGCTGGTGTCTGGTTTTCCACTTCCACGAGGCTGGCCAAGAGCAAGAGGTCCGCGCTCACTATGGTGCGAGAGAAGGACCCGAATCGAAGAGTGCTGACCAGAATGTCTCATTGATATAGACCTGAATGGTCGGAAGCACCTCGTCTAATTTCTTTTTGGGGAAGAAGTCGACGCTGGCACCTTGTTCCCGACCCCGTTTCCTGCACGATCCCGGGCCATATGACCAGTTTCATTACATCGGTAGCAGCGAACAGCTGTCAGTCGCCACCGGCAGTTCCTCGCACACGACTTCACCTTGCAGGGAGAGCCCCTGAGATGGTCTATCATCACTTGGTGTGGGCTGTGCAGCAGCGACTACCGGTTCGCTCATCTCATAGGTATTCTTCATCACGGTCCTGGCCCGGTCTACCAGATAATTAAGATAAGCTTAAGCTAGCTTGCAGGAGTTGCTTTGCTCCGGTTGGGAGCCAGTCAGAAATGTTCATGCCAAGACTCGCTCAGGCAGCCCACCAAACAACACCGTCAACTTCCTCAGCTCGGCCAAATAAACGTCGGCAGTTTTCCAGGATGTAAGGTTCTTGCCTCAAATTGCTCCCAAGCAGTGACGGGGTCGATAGCAAACGCCTTGTATAGTGATGCCTTGATCCTTTCATAATCTTGTTTTTCCTCAGGGCTAAGCTTTTGATATACCGCGAAAGCCCCGTCGGATAGACGTAGGGAAACCACGTGTTCAATGCTCTTTACCCTAGACAACAGGCAATGCAGTTCCACCTTCTTCACACAGTCAAGTACCGGGGTCGAGCCGACGAATTCTGGTATTAATTAAAGGTCGAACTTGTCCCCCACTATGCCGAAATAGCTTGCAGTTAAATGGGCTGATAAACAGCAAAAAATAAATAAATACTGTCAACTTTTTCAACTTCCAGCACGCGTTCTCCCCACCACCTCTGCCAAAAGGCATTTTATTAGAAAACTGACTATTTCATTTGTGTAACAACAAAGAGGAGCCACATCAGATCAGTAGGGTCGATGTGACGTTTTTTTTTGTGTTAAATGTAATATTCAATCCCGGGCGAATGCCAGTTGCAGAAAAAAAAAATTCTTTTTTTTTTAGTTAATATTTTTATGTGTCAAAATCTTGTTGTTGAGATACCATACGGTCGGGGGATAAAAATAGAAATCGCATGCTAAACTTCAAAGCGAAAGATTACTTAAAACATTTTTTTAACCAAAATACGCTCGCGTTTGAACTAAACGAGCCAACACAATAATATTCCGAAACAGAGATTTTAAATGTCGGTCGGCTTGAAATGTGGTGTTTGACAGGTGAAATGTCGGATCGTTTTTGATCTGAGAAACACACACTCACACGAAACAGATCGGGCCTGATAAAAGAATTAATGACGTCAGCCCAAGGTTCAACATGAATTGTTTTTTAATATGTATTATCTGAGAAACTTCAGAATGATAATATGTTTTGGGCGTAAATAGAATATTTTGGGGAAATACTCAACCTGCCGATGCACAAAAGACTTCAAAAGCAAGCCAGTGTTTATTTCCAATTATGACTTATCTAAAAATGTCATTTGGCAAATTGTTTTGGGCGCTAATGGGAATTCTGACATGTAAAGAATATTTTTTTTTAAAAATCACATGGATGTTTTTACAAAACAAATAATTCAAAGAGGAAAGGAGATCAAACGGATATTTTTAAATAGATGAAATCTGGTGATCTATTACAAGCTAAAAATAATATTTCCTCTGATTATCAGTTGATAATATGAAAAAAACATTATCGAGAAGGCGGGGACAGGCAAGTTGGGGAGGAGTCAATTTGATTTTGGAAATTGGGGGCGGAAAAATAATACCTGCCACAAGCCAAATTGACCAATGAGAAGGAATCAGGTGGATTGTTATCAATCAATTTGATTGGTCGAAGACGAACGTAGGCGTCGTCATTATTCAAGGGTTTTACTATATAAGATATGTAAAACTCGATTTAAGGAGATAGAAGAAGAGAGAAGACAGAGAGAGATCTTTGGAGCGACAGAGATAAAGGTCTCGGTAGAGGAATCCAGCCACCCAACTTCTCTCTCCCCCTCGCTGGTCGCCAAAGAGCTCAATTTGCAACTTAATAGAATTCAGAGGACCTAGGAAGAGACCAGCCAGAACACCTTAACGATAATTACAACGGTCCGCGACTCCGACCGAGTATTTCAACAACAAACTCATTCACAAATCTAATTGCTTGCTTCCATTTAATCTTCAATTGTACATACGTCTGTAGATAATCATTTATGAATTTCCTAAATACATTATATATCAACCAACCTCCGGAGTTTGTTTGCTGATGTGCTGTTGTTCCATGTAACTTTATTTCTTTTACTTGCCACTTGTGACCCCGTTCCCGTCAACGAACACCCAGTCAACAGGACGACCAACTAGACGATCAAGAAGAACAGGCCTTGAGGACCGTGCAACCGAGAAGAGTCCTCCAACGCCTTGACGAGAACTCACTGGGTGATGCGACGTACCAACGGTTGGCAGACCTGGTTGCCCAGTCGACATAATTAATTACCCAGTGACTAGAATAGTCATAATTGGGCATCGACCAAGGTTAAGATCATAACTGTACCGACCAGGTTGCAGATCATAACTGGGCCACGATCAGAGGTTTAAGGTCGTGTAAGGTCACGTGTAAGGTCACATTTGTAAATGTGTACAGTGGACGATGAGATCTCGTGCGAATTCCACGAGACTACACCTTATAAATCCATGGCTGCCATCTTTAATCTCTCTCAGATTCCATCTGAAAGTAAGTCGTATAACCACATAACACACACACACACACACACACACACACACACACACACACACACACACACACACACACACACACACACACACACACACACACACGTGGACGCTTTCTTTTCTGCTTATTACATTCAACTCTACAAAATATATTAGCAGCTTATTTGAAACTTCTTTTAAATGGTAAAAAAAGTTAGGATGATAATATTAAATTAAATTACAGTTATATCGTGTTACATATAGGGAGAATTAAAACTGTGGCGCGCGTTGGAGGTACTTACTGTTCTCGATATGACCTCTGACCTTCTTTAGGTGAATTTTTTGAACTCAAAGAATCTTTAAGTCAAACTCGGGAATTTTGAAATTCTGGTGTATATTATTCTCATCCGCCATGACCAATTTTAGTAAAAATTTTTTTATTTTAGTATCGCCTGCATTAAAAATTGAACCTTTAACCCACAGAAGAATGTCACTTAATACTCGAAATCTTTATCCATTGCGCTACGTTAAGAGAATAACACTCTAGATGAGAAAAGTAACCGAATATTCCAAATGATTAATCCTCATATCATTTTTTATTTTCTATTTGCTAATAAAAATCGATAATCAATGTGCAACATTTGTTTATAATAATCATGTTCGATCCATTAAGCATATTTTGTGGCCGGATTAGTTGGGATTAATACTAAAAGAAAGTGATTGCACCCTTAATTAGGCTGCATGCAACTTTAAACGCAAAGAGAACGGGAAAGTCGAGTTTTGTAAATGGTATGTACGTGCAAAATGAATAGCCGATGCTCAAAATGTATAAACAATTTGACCTCTTCCTTTAATTAAAAATTCATCCAAATTCAGGAAGTTAACTAATTTTAATGAAATTTTCAGTATTTATCAAATAATGATCACCAAATATGATGAACCCATTATTTTTTATTTGAATCTTATTAAAATTATCGTTTTCAGTAGAAAAACAAAAAATGAATGAATTAATTTTTATTTTCATGAAAATAAAGCATCGTAAATTGCAACAATGAAAAAAAGAAACATTAATTTTTTTTGGCAACATTACGAAAAAAGCCCCTAAAGTTCGTATTAATGAATTCGATATAACCCGAAGAAAAACTAATTTCACAAATTACCGATATTATCATTGAATTAAACATTGTTTATTCAATATTTTCACACGAAAAATTATGATTGCAAAAATTACTGCTAACTTTTTTTTTTTAGATTACATTCTTCGCGTAATTTTTATACGTAAGAGTCTACTATGTTCCTTGCTTGAATGAAGTCAATCTTTCGGCGTAACATAATTTTTATATAATCTTGAAAAATGAAAAAAATCAATTCTTAAGCAAAAACACAGAAAAATAATTAAATAAAAAAATGGTAAAAATTATACAAACGTTCGCAATAGGAATATACGGATGTACGGCTGGGAAAAAAAAGAAAACCAACACTCCTTACATCCCCATAACTATCCAACGTCATTTTCAGGCAGCCTTTTGACTTTCTGACATTTTGGACGTCCGTAGAATCCAAACGTAGACGACTTCGTTTACATTTGCTTAAGCGAAGGTAGAATCTCTTGCTTTTGGGGCTAATTAACAACAGGTTTTTTAAAAAATTTAATATCTTAGGACTTTAGTAGTTATCTTTGAAATATATCCAGAAAACTAATATTTATCTTTTAAATGATTTTAAAATGAATTTATTTAACTTCAAAATTTAGCTTAATTTGTCAGCTTCTGAATGCCGCCATGAAAACATTTTCCATTACAACTTTTTTCACGTGCACAAACATTTTTTCCGATTGGAAATTAACTTTAAAATCTTTCGAATACAGTAAAAAATAGTCTGAAATCATTAAATCATTTCTCTCTGATAGGCTCATAAGAGCAGTGGTTGATGGGCAGAAATCAGAGGCCCTCAGTATTAATGCTGGAGTCCATCAGGGGTCCATCCTGGGCCCAACTCGCTTCTTGATCTACATTAATGATCTCCCAAAACACATACTAAAATCATTCGTTGACATCTATGCTGATGACACGACTATCTATGGCAACACATCAAAGGCAGTAAATGACAATGTTCTCTCTGGTACGTGGTACAGTAGGTGAAGTGGTTACCTTTAATGCATCTAAGACCAAGCTCCTATCATTACATCATAAACGCTCTGATCCCCATATGGCATCAACTGAAATGGATGGCTCTCGTCTAGGGAAGACCCCATGTTTTGATAAGCTTCTGGGTTTGACCTTTACTCCTGATCTGAAATGGAACACATACATTAAGTCTGTTGCCAAGTTCGCTGGGAAAATGGTGGGATCCTTCTACCGCTCCAGAAGATATCTCACTAATGATGCAATTCTATATCTATATAAAAGCCAAGTACGTCCAAGGATGGAGTACTGCTGCCACATCTGTGCAGGAGCTGCTAAAAACAGCCTATCCTTCCTTGACAGAGTACAAAATAGACTTCGTGGCTTAGTGGGGATGCCCTTTTCTCTTCCCTGCAACCTCTCTCCCACAGAAGAGATGTTACGAGCCTGTCTCTGTTTTATCGTTATTTCCATGGCAGTTGCTCGTCTGAGCTCCATTCTCTGGTCCCCCCTCGCCAATCTTTCACGAAAAACACCCGACTAGCTGAAACCACTGTCAATAATTTTCCCCACTCTTTATCCGTGCCTAAATCAAAACGCAGATTCCATGAACAAAGCTTCTTTCTTAGTACTGCACGCCTGTGGAACTCTCTGCCGCTTGCCTGTTTCTCTCCTGACTTCAACTTGGATGTCTTCAAGTCCAACACAAACAAATTCTTGATGAACCGCCCCTTTAAGTAATGACACTTTATCAAATTTCCAATACTAACGAAACCGACGCAGAATACGTAAAGAGCCAGAATAAACCGAATCCAAACGAATTGGCGTCAAAATTAAAACGAAGGGCCGTTTAAGTTGAAAAAAGTCATGAAGGAAAACATTCACTTATTTTTTTTATTGATTTAATTTTTTGATGGAGGAAATCTATGATATATTTTTTACGGGAAATTTAAACATTGGAACAATTTTTTCCATAAACTGTGCTTTTTATGAATCAAACGAAGAAATATTGCAAAAAATAACAAACATATTGCAATGAACAACGAATTCGGCAAGTTTTGAGTACAGCTTTTAAAACCGCAAATAAACTAAGTTATGGTTATGGTTATGGTTAGGTTAGAGTAAGAGCTGTTCCGTTTTTATCCGGTTCAAAAGTGGCACAAACTTTATTTTTCAGATAATTATTTTTAGTACAAGAAAGGTTGCTGTCTGCTTCTCGAGCCTTCTTATTGGATAAGCGCTTAAGCATTTTCAGGGTTTTTACCTAAACAGCCTGAATATGCCACACGAAAATCGAGTTTAGTTCAAAAGCTGTACAAGTACCAATATTCTATTCTACTTACTGCAACAGGGTGGTGGTGAAAATACTGATTATTATTTAAAGTACTCATCACTTAATCATTATTTAAGTACTCATCACTTAATCATATTTAAGTACTCATCACTTAATCATATTAAAGTACTCATCACTTAATCATATTTAAGTACTCATCACTTAATAATTATTCAGTACTCATCAAAAATCATTATTTAAAGTACTCATCATTTTATCATTATTTAAAGTACTCATAACTTAATCATATTTAAGTACTACTCACTTAATCCTATTTAAGTACTCATCGCTAAATAATATGTAAGTATTCATCACTTAATCATTATTTAAAGTACTCATCACTTAATCATTATTTAAGTACTCATCACTTAATCATTATTTAAAGTACTCATCACTTAATCATTATTTAAGTACTAATCACTTAATCATATTAAAGTACTCATCACTTAATCATATTTAAGCACTCATCACTTAATCATATTTAAGTACTCATCACTTAATCATATTTAAGTACTCATCACTTAATCATATTTAAGTACTCATCACTTAATCATTATTCAGTACTAATCACTTAATCATTATTTAAAGTACTCATCACTTAATCATTATTTAAAGTACTCATAACTTAATCATATTTAATGTACTCATCACTTAATCATTATTTAAAGTACTCACCACTTAATCATTATTTAAGTACTCATCACTTAATTATTATTTAAAGTACTCATCACTTAATAATATTTAAGTACTCATCAATTAGTCATATATAAGTACTCATCACTTAATCATTATTTAAGCACTCATCACTTAATCATTATTTAAAGTACTTATCACTTAATCATATTTAAGTACTCATCATTTTATCATTATTTAAAGTACTTATCACTTAATCATATTTAAGTACTCATCACTTAATCATATGTAAGTACTCATCACTTAATAATTTTTTAAAGTACTCATCATTTAATCATATTTAAGCACTCATTACTTTATATTTATTTAAAGTACTCATCACTTAATCATATTAAAGTACTCATCACTTTATCATTATTTAAAGTACTCATCACTTAATCATATTAAAGTATTATTCACTTAATCATTATTTAAAGTACTCATCACTTAATCATATTTAAGTACTCATCATTAATCATATTTAAGTACTCATCCCTTTATCATATTTAAGTACTCATCACTTAATCATTATTTAAAGTACTCATCACTTAATCATTATTTAAGTACTCATCACTTAATCATATCAAAGTACTCATCACTTAATCATTATTTAAGTACTCATCACTTAATCATTATTTAAAGTACTCATCACTTAATCATATTTAAGTACTTATCACTAAATCATATTTAAAGTACTCATCACTTAATCATATTAAATATTCATCACTTAATAATTATTTAAAGTACTCATCACTTAATCATATTAAATATTCATCACTTAATAATTATTTAAAGTACTCATCACTTAATCATTATTTAAGTACTCATCACCTAATCATATTTAAGTACTCATCACTTAATCATTATTTAAGTACTCATCACTTAATCATATTTAAAGTACTCATCACTTAATCATATTTAAGTACTCATCACTAAATCATATTTAAAGTACTCATCACTTAATAATTATTAAGTACTCATCACTTAATAATATTTAAAGTACTCATCACTTAATGATATTCAAGTACTCACCACTAAATCATATTTAAAGTACTCATCACTTAATCATATTTAAGTACTCATCACTTAATCATATTTAAGTACTCATCACTTAATCATATTTAAGTACTAATCACTTAATCATATTTAAGTACTCACCACTAAATCATATTTAAGTACTCATCACTTAATCATTATTTAAAGTACTCATCACTTAATCATTATTTAAGTACTCATCACTTAATCATTATTTAAAGTACTCATCACTTTTTCATTATTTAAGTACTCATCACTTAATCATATTTAAGCACTCATCACTTTATCATTATTTAAAGTACTCATCACTTAACCATATTACAGTACTCATCACTTAATCATTATTTAAGTACTCATCACTTAATCATTATTTAAGTACTCATCACTTAACCATATTTAAGCACTTATCACTTAATCATTATTTAAAGTACTCATCACTTAATCATTATTTAAGTACTCATCACTTAATCATATTTAAGTACTAATCACTTAATCATTATTTAAGTACTCATCACTTAATCATTTTTTAAAGTACTTATCACTTTATCATTATTTTAAGTACTCATCACTTAATCATATTTAAGTACTAATCACTTAATCATATTTAAGTACTCATCACTTAATCATTATCTACGTACTCATCACTTTATCATTATTTAAAGTACTTATCACTTAATCATATTTAAGGACTCATCATTTAATCATTATTTAAAGTACTCATCACTTAATCATTATTTAAAGTACTTATCACTTAATCATATTTAAATACTCATCACTTAATCATTATTAAAAGTACTCATCATTTAAGCATATTTAAGCACTCATCACTTTATCATTATTTAAAGTACTCATCACTTAATCATTATTTGAATACTCATCACTTAATCATATTTAAGTACTCATCACTTAATCATTATTTAAAGTACTCATCACTTAATCATATTTAAGTACTCATCACTTAATCATTATTTAAGTACTCATCACTTAATCATTATTTAAGTACTCATCACTTAATCACTATTTAAAGTACTCATCAGTTAATCATTATTTAAGTACTCATCATTTAATCATATTAAAGCACTCATCACTTTATCATTATTTAAAGTACTCATCACTCAATCATATTTTAGTACTCATCACTTAATCATATTTAAGTACTCATCACTTAATCATTATTTAAAGTACTTATCACTTAATCATTATTTAAGTACTCATCACTTTATCATTATTTAAAGTACTTATCACTTAATCATATTTAAGTACTCATCACTTAATAATTATTTAAAGTACTCATCACTTAATCATTATTTAAGTACTCATCACTTAATGATATATAAGTACTCATCACTTAATCATATTTAAGTACTCATCACTAAATCATTATTTAAGTACTCATCACTTAATCATAGTTAAAGTACTCATCACTTAATCATTATTTAAGTACTCATCACTTAATCATATTTAAAGTACTCATCACTTTATCATTATTTAAGTACTTATCACTTAATCATTATTTAAAGCACTCATCACTTAATCATTATTTAAAGTACTCATCACTTAATCATTATTTAAAGTACTCATCACTTAATCATATTTAAGCACTCATCACTTAATCATTATTTAAGTACTCATCACTTAATCATATTTAAGTACTCATCACTTAATCATTATTTAAGTACTCATCACTTAATCATATTTAAGTACTCATCACTTAATCATATTTAAGTACTCATCACTTAATCATTATTAAAGTACTCATCACTTAATCATATTTAAGTACTCATCACTTAATCATTATTTAAGTACTCATCACTAAATCATATTTAAGTACTCATCACTTAATAATTATTTAAATACTCATCACTTAATCATATTTAAGTACTCATCACTTAATCATTTTTTAAAGTACTCATCACTTAATTATTTTTTAAAGTACTCATCACTTAATCATTATTTAAGTACTCATCACTTAATCATTTTAAGTACTCATCACTTAATCATATTTAAGTACTCATCACTTAATCATTATTTAAAGCACTCATCACTTAATCATTATTTAAGTACTCATCACTTAATCATATTTAAGTACTCATCACTTAATCATATTTAAGTACTCATCACTTAATCATTATTAAAGTACTCATTACTTAATCATATTAAAGTACTCGTCACTTAATTATATTTAAGTACTCATCACTTAATCATTATTTAAGTACTCATCACTTAATCATATTTAAGTACTCATCACTTAATCATTTTTTAAGTACTCATCACTTAATCATATTTAAGTACTCATGACTTAATCATATTTAAGTACTCATCACTTAATCATATTTAAAGTACTCATCACTTAATCATTATTTAAGTACTCATCACTTAATCATATTTAAGTACTCATCACGTAATAATTATTAAAGTACTCATCACTCATCATATTTAAGTACTCATCACCTAATCATTATTTAAGTACTCATCACTTTATCATTATTTAAAGTACTTATCACTTAATCATATTTAAGTACTCATCACTTAATCATTATTTAAAGTACTCATCATTTAATCATATTTAAGCACTCATCACTTTATCATTATTTAAAGTACTCATCACTTTATCATTATTTAAAGTACTCATCACTTAATCATATTTAAGTACTTATCACTTTATCATATTTAAGTACTCATCACTTAATCATTATTTAAAGTACTCATCACTTAATCATTATTTAAGTACTTATCACTTTATCATTATTTAAAGTACTTATCACTTAATCATATTTAAGTACTCATCACTTAATCATTATTTAAAGTACTCATCCCTTAAGCATTATTTAAGTACTCATCACTTAATCATATTTAAGTACTCATCACTTAATCATATTTAAGTACTCATCACTTAATCATATTTAAGTACTCATCACTTAATCATTATTTAAATTACTCATCACTTAATCATTATTTAAAGTACTCATCACTTAATCATATTTAAGTACTCATCACTTAATCATTATTAAAAGTACTCATCACTTAATCATTATTTAAGTACTCATCACATAATCATATTTAAGTACTCATCACTTAATCATATTTAAGTACTCATCACTTAATCATATTTAAGTACTCATCACTTAATCATATTTAAGTACTTTAAATATCACTAAATTTTAATTTTATTTGCTCTATTGGGAACATCTTACAACTTTTACGTGACTTCATAAATATATGTTTGGAATGTCGATTAAAGAGAATCAAGACAAAATATTGTAACTTCATACGATTTGCGTTTAAATTTATATGCGAAAAACGAAAACGATATGAACAATACACACGAAGGAGCATGTCACTCGTAGTTATGAATATTAATATCACCGTCTATGAGGACAAGAGTCCTAAAATTATGTAAACATAATAATTTCTCTTTTAATTCCCGAAAAAATCCGAAAAGAAAACTATTGACTTTTATTTTAGTAACTAAAGATTGAATATCGATTTGTATTGATCGATTGAAAGTAATCTTATCGATTCCATTTGGAATATTTTAATGTTGTTAAAGAATTCGTCTGAAATAATCCCACAGAAATGTGATTCTAGGCTGTTTAAGCCATCCTGAATCGCCGGTCATGTTGGATTCGTTAAATTTAAATGCTACAAATAAACACATAAAATCGGCCTCTTTTGTATCTGCATCGAATTGACGTTTTTAGAAATTGTTTTATATTTGCATTACAAAGTTAAAAGCTCGCAAAAAGGAGGCTTAAATACAAAACGTCATCAGTCGAAGAGAAATTCACGCAAATTATTTAAAATTATCAAAGTATCGTGCGTTATGAAAGCAAGTATATTCCATATAAATAAATCAGAAGAATTAACCCCTCCTCCTGTTTCAAGAGACAATGGGCATCCACTAATAGGATGCTTGTTTAATAAGAGGTTTATCTAGCGATACTCAGTCGAAACGCGTTTTCTTAAACTAATAGTTGTATTTTGTAAGATGTGACGTCTGAGTACTTTTGTAATAGTTATTTTTGATTGTCATGACATGTGACTTCTTTCTCTTTGTCATGGTCATAGTAGAGTTGATCTCTCTCCCTCGCATTCTTGTACTGCCCGTACCTAAATTTGTAGTATAAAAACAAATTCAATTTGAGCTATTATATTCGTCGCGGTTTATTTTCTTTTAACTTCCTCTGTAAGGGATTATACATTATTAATGACACCATCACGTAGGGATAGGAAGAGGTGATCTGAAAACATGTCCGCTCGTGTTGCAAACCAAAAGCCAAAGAGATCAAACCAAATTCCTTTCTTTGGTGTCATTGTTTTAAACACGTTAACTTAATTTATAATAGAAATTTCCTAATTTTGATAATTTAATTAAAAGATTTCTTAATCTAATTTCAAATGAAAGTCGCCTTCTCTATGTCACCAACACATACTATGTTCAGCATCGTAAGATTTATAAGCAAACAAAAGTTGCGTAATCTTGAACTGCATCTCTTATGGCCTGACATTGCTTAAGTTAAGTGGCGGATCAAAAAGCGATCGAAATTGATGATGAGAAGCGTATAAAAGTAGTGCTATTCCAAAGGTATTGCATACAAACTAGTTGCTCTACCAAGACTTGAGAGTCCAGTTACTAGTTCACTCATACATAGGGGGACTGATATGGATTTATTTGTTTCCCAGGGTATTAGAAAAAGTGATTTTCCAGCCATTTTTATTCTAAAACTTCTAGCATCTAGTACTCGCAAATAGTTACCCATCTAAATACTGACTAGATTCAATATTCTTTAACTTGGTTGAGTCAATTGAAACAAGTTCTTAACGTGACGAATCATAGCGTGGATAACCGCAGCGAAGTCTCATAGCGTAAAAATATCTAAAAATCCTCATATTTTAAATTTCAAGATGGTTAACAATTCGGATTTGCTAGAGAAAAGTTTCAATTAAAAAATATACTTAGTTTTATTTAAAATTTGAAAATTTATTTTTTACACAATAACAAGCCTGTATAACGATGTCCACACTGAACTGAGCGTCGCCGGTTGTCGTAAAGAACCAACTTTTCATCGTTAATAACAACTCGGTCGAGAAATAGGTCGTTTTTGGTGCATAAAAGAAGGAAAGATGACACTCCAAAACGACGTTTCTTTTTTGTTGTCGTAGAATTTGTGAGGCATCATTTTATTAATGTTTTGTCTTTCCAATCTATCTCAAGTAGTTGGAAATCGATCTATATGTTACGTCTAATTCAGAAGCAAGCTCTCGATCAGTTATGTTTGGATTCGACTAAAGCTTTTTAATTGATGGTTGTCAACATCTGATGGCCGACTACTACGCTCATCATCTTCGACTCTCGTCGCCGCCACGAAATTTCTAATACCACAATTGCGCTGTGCGTTAAGAAGCGATTCCTCGGCTAAATGCTTCGTTGCTATTGCGAGATGTTTCAGCAGCTTTTCGGCCTAGCATTAATTAAAATAAAAAAAATTGTGCGAATTTGCCTTTTTTCATCGTTCTGAAAAGAAGAATACATGTTTTAATTAATTAATTTTTTTATTTATTTTGTAATTCGTTTCCCTTTTAGATATCAATTTCGTCTAGTTTATTTATTTATTTCATTATCTCTTACACACACATGTATATATAACATATGATATAAGTTCTAATAATTCCAACACTCTAAAATAATTTGAAATATTTTAATTTACACTTGAGTTCATTCGAAAAATCACTTCTTCAACGTCATCATCACATATCATTACATGGCTCATCAAAAACTTGTTTACATTGGACTTGAAAACTACCAAATTGTAATCAATTCCGCAGGCGTACTGTTCTAAGGAAGAATCTTTGTTCATGGAATGTACGTTTAGGTTTAGGTACAGATAAAGAGTGTGGAAAATTATTGATAGTGGTTTCAGATAGACGAGTGGTTTTCGTGAAAATCAGGCCAGGGGGCCATTTTGGAGCTCAAATGAGCACTTACCAGGAAAATAACGATAAAGCAGAGACAACGTCTCTTCCGTGGGAAAGAAAGCTGCAGAGAAGAGAAAAGGGCATCCCTCACTAGGCTACAAAATCTATTTTGGACTCTGCAAAGGCATGGAAAGTTGCTTCTAGCAGCTACTGCACCCAGAAGTGTGTCAAAACATGGAGCCTCCCCAAGACGAGAGCCATTCATTTCAATTGCTGCTAGACGAGGATTAGAACGTCGATGATGGAAAGATAGAAGCTTGGTTTTAGATGCATTAAAATTAATAAGCCACCTCTTTCTCTATTGCACCATGTGATCAAGACTAGAGAAAAGAGAATCAAAGAGAACTTGGTTGTTTACGACCTTTGAAATGTCGTCAGCATAAATGTCTACGAATGATTTTATGATGTGATTTGGGAGATCATTGATGTAGATCAGGAGAGTTGAGCCCAGGATGGACTCCTGAGAGACTCCAGCATTAATACTGTGAGCTTCTGATTTCTGCTCATTAACCACTACTCTTTTGAACCTATAAGAGAGAAATGATTTAATAATTGAAGACATTTCCAGCTATACCGTAGCTGGAGATTTTGTAGATTAGACCTTTATGCCATACCCTGACAAAATCCATTGATATGTCAAGGACAATTGCCCTAGAAAGGAAGCCTCTGTCGAGCGATTCGCTAATCCTAGGAGATATAACTGTTAGTACACCTGCTGTAGATCTAGCAGAACGGAAACCATATTGCATGTCACTGAGGAGGTTATTTTTGCTGAGGTGGTTGACTACTTCTCTATTTAACACAGATTCCAGCAACCTACTCATGAGGCACAGGCAACTAATTAGTCTGTATTGAGAGGGTGATGACCGATCACCGGGACATACTAATGAGCTTTTCCAGTGTGTTGGGAAGCATTTCTCCTTAAGACAACGCTTAAACAACGTTGTAAGTATGAGAGCTAGTTCTAGTTGAAGCTTTTTGAACACTATAATAGGAATGCCGTCAGGGCCAGTTGCTTTACTGGAATTGAGGTTTTTGATTAGCTTAGCAACGTCATGCACAGATATTTAAAGGTCGCTTAGCGCGTTTTCAGACAGAGGAAAAAATACGGGGGTTGGCAACCCTGATCCCATAAGATTAGCTGCAAAGATTTTGGCAAAGAATTTGGCTTTGTCTTATGCTGACGAGATTACCCCAGGCTCATTGATGATGGTTGGGATAGAGCACACACATCTATTTACGCCCCTATTTATTATTTGCCAAAACTGGTGTCAACCAATCCGCTGCTCAGCTACTTTTTACTTAACCGACTTAGCATAAAACTCTCTTATGTTCTTCATTACTCTTTTACAGTGATTGTATGCAGTTCTGAAGGCGGATTTACATCTATTACGTTAGAAGCAATGGAAATAGTGATTTCTGTGCTCAATGGCAGCAGCACATTCTGGAGAGAACCACGGCTGGCTGTTAGGTTTTGGCTGGAATATTTTGGAGGGTATGAAGCGGTTTATAACTTACAATTAACCATTGTTTCACGTCTGATACCATGGAGGGCACACTCTTTGTAAACATGGAACGCAGATTAGATCTGATATAAATGTACGGAAGCTATCCCAGTCAGCCATAGAGTATCGATATACTCTACGATGGAGACATGTTGGAGGACTTATTACATTTTGTTTTTATCTTAACTGAGACAACAGAGTGGGCGGAAGATCCCAGTGGAGACAGAACCGAGGATGAACATAACTCAGGGCAATTTGTGAGAAAAATTCCAGTTGCAGGAGAAAAAGGTCAAGGAGATTTGCATACTGAACACCAGTGTCGGACACAAGGGTGGTTCGTGAACAATCTGAGTGAGATAATAAGCAATTGAAAAATCTTGACAGAACTTCCCATCATCATCTGCTTGTTTGAGTGGGCTTATCCTTCTACATTGTGAACATTGAAGTCTTCATAGACGTGAATGTTAGCCGAAGGATGAGCAGACAGTAGTTGTTCAATTTTCTTAGATATATTCTTAAAGTTAGCACTCCGCTGTTATGGGGGCGATAGAGGCCAAACATAAACATAGTGGTGTGAGCAAGTATAATCTGGAAGCACAGTTTAGGATCTTCTCTGGAGATGTCTCTCCAACATGGAAAGCCATCCCTAATGTATGCACATATTCCATGCCCATGGGGTCAGATTTGGATGTTAAATTAGAATATTATTTTAATTACTGTTGTGTCTGCACAAACAATTAACAAGAACACGGAAAGTAAAGGTATAGCAATAATATATTAGGCAGAAAAGTTATATACATATTTATATGTCTTCAGATATACTTCAGTTGGAGATATTCCGGCAGGTGGCGTGTTGCATGTCTTACTGGAGGCAACATAGGCGTCTTGCCTATTTGGCGGTCGTTGCAGAACTCCCCCGGTATTGGCGATTGATACCGTTATATATCCCACTCACCCACCTATGCTAATTAGTGGGCGTCTCCACAACAGTTACGAACTCATATAGGGAAATAGTGAGTCCAATTTTAGTTTCGCTTAAGAAGAATAGGTTTAGTTTGGTCTCCTGGAATGTTATAACGTAAATCCTTGATGTTGTAGAAGGAGACATAGTAGTGGAGGTCTACGTTGAAAGTTGGAGTTCGTGCATTCTTTCTGGAGACTTTTCATGATGGAGTTTTAGGATTTGTGGAATATGTCGACAGAGTTGTTTAGAGAGAGAAAGTAAGGGAGAAAAAGAAGTGAGGAAATATTTTTTATAGAACATAATAAAGTAAAGCCGTAACAATTATCCACTAATATGGTATCGAGAAGTCCTACCAGAAGCTACTGTATGATCCAGAATCCACTCACCAAATGGCAATACGGTAGCCCCAGTACTTTGTACCTGCTAATAGGACGGCCTTCTTTGTGGTTCGTCCAAGGTTCGGGTCCCTGACTATCAGGTGGATAACGTCAGTCAAGTAAAACTGTTGCTTCCAGCACCATTATTAGTGGCATGGTTAGAAGTAAAAATAGAAAATTTCCGGCACCTCAGGCGACTGCTCACGACAAAATACATCTCACCTAGAATACAACTTTTTCCTCTCCCTTTGTCAGCAAAATAACTCGTCCTAAACGAGGACCGAGAGACAAATTAGGAGGAGCACGAGTTACATTGTCTACTCTCCATTAAAAGATGATAATAATATTAAGTACTCTACTTAATATAAATTCAATTGACCTATTTAGAGGAAAGTATGGCAATAGGTCCCCCTCTCACTAACTGAAAAAAAGAAAGAATAACATTTTTATTATTATTGCTTACCAGAATTCAGTTACCAAGTTTACGTATGTAGTTCTTGAGCAAATCGGCTAATTTTTTCAAGTCATTCCCGACTTGATTTGAATGGAAAGTGTCTAATGTTGCAATATTTTGGACTTGTAATGGGGTAGTTATTTATTTGCCGCCCACCTCGGCAAAATGTGGCACAAGGCCGGAAATTGGAGATCCAGCAGGCTCCCCTAAAGGAGGGGCACTCCTGCAATTTTAAAAATTGCCTGAGTAACCCCGTCGGCATTCCCCGGTAGGGGCGCCTCAGGCAGTAAGCAATCAACTTACTCCATCGGAAAGCCCGGTGGCAAGGCCTGGGAGGGTGGACCTCCTAGGTATTACCTAGGCGGTGTACCTCAGTCCAACAGGTGCTGGGCCGGTTCCCGGCCCCTCACCTGTTGGGCTGAGTGTCAAGTGACGAATCCTTGACGAGTACTACTACCCTGTCTCCCTGCAGCCGAAGCCGCTAGGAGACACATCCCATCACACTGGACGCGTAATGGGGTAGTTATTTAAATGCTGCCCACCTCAGCATTATTTTGCACAAGGCCTGAAAAGTGGGATACCCGCAGGCTCCCCTAAAGGAGGGGCACTCCTGCAATTTTAAAAATTGCCTGAGTAACCCCGTCGGCATTCCCCGGTCGGGGCGCCTCAGGCAGCAAGCAATAAACTTACCCCACCGGAAAGCCCGGTGGCAAGGCCTGGGAGGGTGGACCTCCTAGGTATTACCCAGGCGGTGTACCTCAGTCCAACAGGTGCTGGGCCGGTTCCCGGCCCCTCACCTATTGGGCTGAGTGTCAAGTGACGAATCCTTGACTGGTACTACCCTGTCTCCCTGCAGCCGAAGCCGCTAGGAGACACATCCCATCACACTGGACGCGTAATGGGGTATGATCCCACACAGTCGGACGATTCTATTTATAAACGATGCTGCTAGAAACTGACGAATCGAATTAATTCACTTTCTGCTACCAACCAATCAGAAACCAGAATTACTCCATAAATATTAAACCTTTTCTGGAGAAATCTCACATGTTTTTTTCCCCGTCTCGACACGGTAAGAATATTTTGCTCTGTAGACCTGTCTACTGCAAACCATTCACCTCTCAAAACTTGTTTAAAACAACGAACCATCGGAAACTTTTATGAAACTAAACATGGCTTACACTTCTACAATTCTTACACTTACACTTCTACACTTCTTACACTTACACTTCTTACACTTCTTTCACTTACACTTCTTTTGCTAACATTCGACGCTAGGCAGGGCATTTATTAGTATGGCTATTGGAAAAGTATACTAAAATGGAATGACGTCGACAGTTTTTTTGCAAAAGAATGTGGACAGAAGTTGAATTTAAAATTGGAGAACGCGTTTATTTTGAGAAAAAATGGCAAGAGAATCACAAGCTGCTAATTGACAACAATAAATTCTAATAATCAATTAAAAACTAAGATTTGGGGGTGACTGAGGGCAAGTGTAGAATAGAAAGAAAATTAATTGGGTAAATTAATCAACACACAACTGACTTTTTAAATTTTTTTTTTATTGCTCACCAGAATTCAATTACGTATGTACGAGACTCGCCTAAAAAGTATCCGACCTTAGGCTAGAAAAAATATTTCAAAAGGACTTTAATCCACTTCAAAGTAGGCCCTTGTGCTTGCAGACACTTAGCTGACCGATCCTTCCACTGTTGGAAACACTCCTGGAAGTCTTCTTTTGGAATGGTGTTCATCTTCGGCGTCATGTTTCGCATTATCTCCTCTCTACTCTCCAAACGGGATCCTTTCAGTTGCGTATTCAATTTTGGAAACAACTAGAAGTCGTAAGGAGCCATTACTGGATGGTAGAGAGATTAGCGAATGACTGGAATTTCATGTTTAATCAATAAATGTTGGATTAAATGGTTTAAGTGTGCGAGGACATTGTCGTGGTGCAGTTGCCAATTTTTCGCAGTCCACATGTCTGGTCTTTTGCACCGAACTCCGTCACGGAGACGCCGGAGAACATCTTGATAGTACTCCTTTGTCACCGTTTGCCCTTCCGGTGCATATTAATGACGCACAATTCCACGGATATCAAAAGAAGACAGACAGCATCACCTTGATTTTGCTTCGCCCCTGGCTCGCTTTTTTCGGCCTTGGAAACTCGGGATGCCTCCATTGCGACGACTGTCTTTTTGTTTCTGGGTCATACGCGTACATTCATAACTCATATTCAGTTATCACAATGTTCAGAAATTCAGAACCAGTGTTTGCATTGTCCAGAAGGTCCTGTGCAACTTGAACACGGACGTCTTTTTGTTCCGGCGACAACAACCTGGGCACCAATTTTGCTGCCGCTCTGTGCAAGTCCAAATCATCATGTAAAATTATATGTGCGGAATCTTTACTCACTCCAACCTCTTTGGTAAGCTTCTATAAGACGAACGACAATCTGTCATCACCAAATTTCGCACCTCTCAACAACAGCTGCACTCCGATAAGTTTGAGGCCTGCCAGAACGTTGATCATTCTCCACTGATGTGCAGCCATTTTTGAATCTGTTCAACCACTCCTTAATTTGTGTTACACCCATCGAATCTTCTCCAAACACCTGCTGAATCTTACAAATTGTTTTGCTTTAAGAATCACGAAGCTTTTGACAAAATTTGATGCAGTACTGTTGCTCAACAAGTTCAGATATCTTGAGAGAATTGGTAATCCGATGAACACGTTGTGTAGTACCTCACTCAGCGACCGACAGGCAGCGACTGACGCACTGGAAGTTCACACAAAACTTTACGCATGAAGTTTTCTTCCTTCAATGTGTAGATTGGTGCCGAGCTATCGTCTCTATTTCGCATGGGAAAAATAAAGATCGGATACTTTTTAGATAGGCCTCGTAATTCTTGAGCAAATTCGCTAATTTGCTCGCTCCATTCCCGACTTGATTTAAATGGAAATTGTCTACCCCTTTTGCTCATATTCGACGCTAGGCGGCACATTTATTAGTATGACTATTTGAATTGATACTAAAATGGAATGTTTTTTTTAACAATGTTTTTATCGATATGCACAGGAGAACACAGATGCTAAAAAATAACAAATTTAGCTATTTAAAACAAAAGAAAATAACGACAGTTAGCGCATGAGCGGTTGGCAAATCGTGTCAAAAGCAAGATTTTCATCTGACTCCCCCTTCAAACAAAACGATATTTTTTCGATATTTTTGTCTGAGAGATCGCTCTTTCTAAGGATGCCGCGTTGAGCCTGGACGATGCAGAGGACAAAGGTTTTTAGCAGATATATGAACACATGCACAAACACACAGACATTTGCCCTTTATATAACATTTACCCGGTCGTAAAAAATTGTGACAACAGGGGCGGGGGGAGTCGTAAAATAAATGTGACAGCGAGGGAGAGGGTAAAAAAATTGGTATCCCGGTGCGAGAGATGGGACGGATTTGCTCGATTGTAAAAAAAAATGGGACTAGGGTGGTATCAACCAGAAGCGAAATCGATAGCAAATTTTTATAAGCAGAAAAAAATCGACGCGTGCCAAGCGCAAACTATCATAACCTAAGTTAGTAAGCGAACGCCATATGGATAGATCCACGAAAACACAGACGTTACAACTTCGCAAATAAAGCTTTTTAAATTTCTTTTTAATGACGGTTGCTATTGACTGTGCTTTTGTTATACCAGGTTATAAATTCCTGGGATTTTCCTCCTATGTAGAATTTTTGTTATTCGAGTTTTCTTTACATGGTAAACGACGTCATCGATTAATCAGTTATTTTGTAGTGGACAATTTGTACAATTCCTACAATTACAGTTTTTTTTATTATGAATTTTAATTCGAGTGATTACTTATAGACCTGAAGCTAGTTCTCTTTTTAATGTTATTATTATTAAACAGACCCGTTGCAATTAATTCTTAGAATATATGTATCTCTCCAAAGCCATCATTCGCCCATGCTCAGCTCCGTACATAATGTCAATATATAGTCCCAAAAGGTAACCACTTGACGTGAATAAGAGTAAAACAAAATTTAATGACATTAAATTTTAGGCATACATATATACATATGTATACACACACATATATATATATATATACATATATATATGAGTTTCTTACATACATATATATATATATATACATATATATACATATATATACATATATATACATATATATATGAGTTCTTTTGTTATCTCTCTCTCTCATATATATATATATATATATATATATATATATATATATAAGTAATGTTGCCGATGTGTACGAATGTCTCTAACAAACTCCCTTCAGAATATTTGGTCTATAGACTTGAAATTTGATATAAAGGGTATTTGGACATATGGCTCACTTTCAATTTGTTTTTTCGCCATCAAAATTGCTGTTAAAAGGGCCAAAATGAAAGAAAAAACAATTGGCCTTGGCAGGAGTAAACTGACTCTCTTCAGAGCATGCGCATATACACATTTTTAGCTTAGAAATGACATAATTTTTAGCTTTTCTTTCTCCATTCGACGGCAGCTAATACGGTAGTTACAGTGACAGATGCGTTAAATACAAACTAAGACTGGAGCACTGACTGTTTTGGTTTCATTTTCAGATAATTACACCGAAATGATTGTTTAAAACTTTCGAAATCATTACTCGATTCAATATAATAATAAATAGAGAACTTGGTAAATAGTAATAAATACGAAATGTGTATGAATTAAATTATCATATTTAAGCGTATTTTACGGCTAGGTAACGCCGAGTGATGTCCTAAGTAGGCAGAGATAGATAGTTGAAAAGTAGTTATATGGAGATTGCATTAAAGCGTGAAATCTGTTCCGATTACGTAGTTAGGAGGCCGATGTGTCTTAATACATATGGCAAATTGAGAGAAGGAGGGCTATATACATTTCTATATTTCTCCCTCTCTCCTTCCCTCTTTCTCATTCTCTCTCTCTCTCTCTCTATATATATATATATATATATATATATATATATCAGTATATATAATAGATATCAGCATATCTATATATCTCTACTTAACTATTTCTGTTTCTTCATATAATCACATTTATGCAAAATATGTATGTGTTCTCGCAGTTGCTAAATTCTATAGTAAACAAAATTTTCTTTCTACGTTGTTTTGTCTGAATCAATCTGGCTAAGACAGTTGCGATTTGTGTGAATTACAATTAACAAAACTTTAAGGTTCTTGAGTGAGACAGTTTTGTTCGAGCATCAAATTTCATGAGTCCGCCATTTTAAAAAATGGCTGACAGCATTTTACAACGACCGATACGTTATAAAATAAAAGGTCTTCATTTTTTTAAGTGACAGCTACCAAATCACTAGAGGGATACTTATCGATGGTCACTGATATTTCGGTCTACGGTGAATTGAAAGTTATGAATTGATGAAGCTGGCCTTTTAGATGAAAAAATTGTATAAACATCGCAAATAGAAAAGTCGGTCATCAAATTCAATCATATATTTTATTTATGACATTCCATTCTCAATCTCATCTTTTTCTTAGTTGTTTCACGACGTTTCGGCTAACTATTCCTCTGGCCTTCGTCAGGTGGTAACCGCGACGGGATAGGAACAAAAACGTGATGAGACGACAACAACTGCGGAAGGCAGTAATTGCAGTGGATGCAGTCAGGTGATTCAGAGTTCCTATCCGTCGCAGTTACCACCTAACGAAGGTCAGAAGAATAGTTGGCCGAAACGTCTTGAAACAACTAAGAAAAAGACGAGGATATTAGTTTGCAATAAATAAAATTAATAAATAATACTCATCTCAATAATGAATTCCAAACCCGACCATGGAAGATAAAAATAAAAACATAAATTCAACCTTGATCGCCCTTCGGGGTTCATGTCGCAGTTGATACAGATGTTGAATCTCTATGGTTTCAGGTGAGAATTGTCTGAAGATAGCGGTTTCAATCCTACCCAAAGCCGGCCAGAGGCTTACTTGGCCAAAATGTGGTGAGACAACAACAACTACACAAGGTAGTAATTGCAGTGAATGCAGTAAGGAGATTCAGAGTTCCTATCCGTCGCGGTTACCACGAAGGTCAGAGGAATAGTTGGCCGAAACGTCGTGAAACAACTAAAAAAAAGATGAGGATAATAGTCTGCAATAAATAAAATTAATAAATAATACTCATCTCAGTAATGAATTCCAATAAAATAAGATAGTCACATTATTCAGTGTTTCCGGTTTTTCTTGTACTCTGTCCTTGGAGCGCAAAACCTGTACAATCTCTGAAAAGTGATGACACTCGGAACCAAGCAGACTGCTACCACATATATAGTATTTTATATCGTATTGTAGTTAATTATTATAATTTATTGTACTTTCCTCATCTAATGTTATCATAAACTAACTTTTATTCTATGTATATAGTTGTTGCTATTTCACCCTTACGATTGAATAAGATTTAGGGGTCTTTAAAGATTAGATTTCCAATTTTCTCATTCAGACATAATCTACACAGGCCCATTAAATTTCTCGCACTATTCCATGAAACACATTAATATTTTAAATTCTGGAATGCTTGAATTAACATCACAGGGTAAAATTGCATTACATTTAAAAACATTATTACTAGTTTTATACGCAATGTTATCATTAGTGTTGTCTTAAAGACAGCTTTGGATATTTTTAATTTAAAAAGAAAATGGTTTCAGAATGATTTTAATGTTTTTAACTAAAGTTTGTCTTAAATCAGAAGCGACAATAATGTTCTTGTAGATGTTGCTAGATTGAGCTATATTTTACAAGATGCATGGGTGAGGCGACAGAATAGAATAGTGGTTGTATTATTATTGGCTCACATGGAGTTTTTACACTGGCCACCAGAGATCTTGTTGTTGTTGTTGTTGAAGAAGAAGAAGAAGAAGAAGTTAAATTCTCCCAAAGTTAATTTATGCTTATAAATAGCATTGATTCTTTTTAATATTTTGTGAATTGGGAAAGAATTGTTTTTTTTTTACTACAATATTGTGCGCCTTAAATTCTTATAGTTAATAATTAGTTTAATTTTATTATCATTGTACTGAGGACATTTCTCTGTGTACAGTATTTTTGTGGATATTTCTTTTAACCTGAACTTTGGTTGCATTTAATTAAAATAGTATTTGTTGATTGAGTTTGAATTGTGACGTTGAATATTGTTATTATTTATCGTGGCAGTTCTTTAATTTCGAATCTTTAATATTATTTTTTTATCGACGATATAATTAGATTATTTGTTATTAATAAGAAATGCTTTTATATTTGTTAATTCAAAAAATAATTTTTTGGGGGTGGGTGGGTGGATTAGCTTTGCCCAATTTTGAAGGTTAAATTTTTGTTTTGTAGATGTGAGAAATTTAAAAGCTAGTAGAATTTATTTAAGTAGAAATGTTAAACGTTTTACTAGAAGTTCCAATAAGAATATCAAAGGATCGGATTTTATTATTTACTTTTTAGTTTTCCGGTGAATTTAAGGATAGTTTCTTGTTTGTATATTTGATATTGAATAAGAATACGCGTACGTAAATGGAAGGTTTTATAATTGTATTAAATATTTTGTTTTATAGTTTTGCAATATAGAATTTGTAAAAATCTCTCTAAAACATTGAAACTCCATCAATTTGAGTGTAAATATTTCCATACAACCTATTTTAATAATGTTATATTTATGTTATTTTTTTATGCTAATTTTTAAAGAGTGGATGTGTTCTTGAATCTCTACGTGAACATCTAAGGAGGCTATGATAGCATAAACACCCAAAAATTTCAAATATATCTTATGTTTTATAAAATTTATATAATATTTACAAAATTTATTGGGAAATACGATGGAACTGATCGTTATGTTACCCTCTTTGTCTCGTATGTGTGTTGTATGTGCTTCCATCTATAAGTGACGCATGGAAACAAAAGCTCATTAAAACTTTAAATATGTAATAGAATTTTAACCATGGGTCACTAAATTGTAGAATTCTTTTAACATTTCAGCTTCTTTCGACTTTATAAGGGGTTGTCAAAACAAACGAAGTAATGCGAGTTTATGAGCTTAGTGAAAACGTCCATAGTAATGAATGATCCCCATTAATTAAAACCGGAGCAATATCGGTCTTCCTGCTTATATATATATATATATATATATATATATATATATATATATATATATATATATATATAAATAAATAAATTTCTGGTTAAAGATATTCAAAGATGAAAACAAATGAATTTCACGAGGTTATTGGTTGTGCGCAATAAAAAAAAGATATATTTTTCTTTAATCTTAATTTACAGCGTCACGACACTGACAATACCAATGTTTCGGTCAATTAATGACCTCATCGGTTGACCCAAAGTAATTGTTTTATGAGAAGTATAGTCATGGAATGAAGCCACAAAAGCTGTCAAGTTTTTAAATATTGCAATTAAGAAAACGCGTCACGTGTCAACAATTTGTAGAATCAAGAAAGAAAAGAATGAATACATAACGATATAAACGGGGATTAGAAGCGAAGAACGCAGAACGTGATAGATAAAGAAAAAAAAAGAAACACGCATGTGAAGGATCACTAGAAATAATTAGGTTGCGAGCTCATCGTCAAAGTTACGGTTAACTAGCGCCGTATAAACTACCATATCCAGAAGGGAGAAGGGGTTTAATATACAAACGAAAAAATTTATCAATATATGCCCGAATTAAAGCAGAATTAGACGTAAATTGCTCAGGAAAAATATAATATCTATATTATAATTTTTAATTTTGTTAAGTTATCATTTATCTCATCAAAACTTGATCAAAGCAAATAAAGGAACAAAACAATAAATAAAAAAGTAAAGGAATAAAGATGAAAATCAAAATTAATATATATAAATTAATTAGAGATTAAATCAATAAAAACGAAAGTTTTAAAGGCTTAGACATTTAAGAAATTTAAACATTTATAAGGAGTAAGAAATAAACATAAAGATTAATATATAGACATACATTTTAAATTGCTTAAAATGATAAATATTATAGTAGTTTGGATAGAATTAATGGAATGAAATATATTAGTTAAAGAATAATGACTATAAATAATAACATTTATACCATGTCTTCACATATGTATAACTAAAAATAAAGATTAAAATACAGATAAAACAAGAAAAAATATATACTTATACAATTAAGACAAATGCGTGCATAACCAACATTATACTAACACTTTTACAATATTACTCAGAGTTAACATATAAGGGTGGAAGAGTGATAGTGGAGAAGATATAGGAATCAGAGTGAAATGATAAAAATAAATTGACAAGAAAATGTTTCGCAGAGATAACTTTAGATAAAATATATAAAATTAAGAATAAAACATTGACTAAGCATTTAAAACAATCAGGATAAAACGAATAAACAGGTGATAGAACAGAAAGGTATAGATATATGATGCAAAAGTTCATGAAGACCAGACTAAACTAAATTAGACAGTAAAGCAATCAAGGGATACACATAAAATGTATATAAGATCGATATTGAAGGGCAGGAAAATGAAGGTATTTCCTAAAAAAGTTAAAACTGATAGCAATTATGATAGTCAAAACGCACACGCATATATATATATATATATATATATATATAATTATCTAAAATTAGTTGACATATTCAAAACCTCAATTGTTGTTCTACAGATTTATAAAATTAACAACCGAATTTAACCGGCAAATGACATCAGTCAAGAGCCGACACTGTGACTTTTCTTTTAACGGTTTAAAACTTTTGTCGATTTTCGTGAAAAAAAATCAATAGAAATCGATTTAATCACGCAAAACGTAATCGTATGAACCAAGTTAATTATTTGTAATGAAAAACGATATTGTTACAGAAAACCACTTGTAAAATATTCTTCCAAAATGAAATCACTTAGTAGGCCATCTGCCAAATCTTGCTGAAGCTCTTAAAAAAACAAACTAAGATTCATTCAATTCAGAAAAATGACCCACTTTGACTAGCTTGAGGACCCAACATACTTATACACTCAGTGGTCATACATAAGTAAGAATCACATACCCATACTTTACTTTCTTGCAGCTAAGCTTTCGACTTTTGCGAATTTTACTTATAACATCTATTTTTAACTTTAACCTTACGCTTAAGGAGTAAAATACTACCGCAATAAAATCATCACAGAACTCAACCAGGTCCCATAAAAGTAATAAAAAATTACCATAAACTTATATCATATAAATATTTCATCCGCCAATTTATATATTTTCCTCCATCGATAACATTTATTATAGATTGCATTTTATCAATTATTATTTTTTTAACAAAGATTATTTCTCTTGTCTTGTTCTTGAAAAGATAAAAAATACTTCTTCCATAAACTCTTGTTCTCAACATGCTGTTTTTAATTACCTACGTCTTATAAAAATAAAGCGAAATTAATTATCAGGTCGCACGAAAGTAAAATTATTTTGATTGTGAGGGTAGCGCTCAGTAAATATATCTAAGTATTTAAAAGGAAATTATCTTCCTTAACAATTATTTGATGTAAAAAAATTGTTCCAATTTACTGTACTTCCTTTCTTTCTCTTTTTAATCTGTGTACTCTCTAATAGCAACTCTTGGAATTTTATAATAATACATAATTTAATTCAGTTTCCTCTTCATACGTACATATATTTCATAATCACCTTGACACACTGATTCTGGCATGATCACTGGAATTAAACGACGTTGAGCCTGGTAAGTACGATGGGTGACCATTTGGGACTAGCAAGTCGGTGTGTGTAGGTGGAAGGTTAGGTTAGTCCTCTTGTTTTCTAATGTGTGCAGTGGTGGCGTGCGTACGCATTAACATCCAAATGAAAAGATGATGAATATTATCGAACTCCAGCATCCGAATTCGGTTGCAAAGTGATGATGATAATTTCACATTACTCTTATTACTCTAAATATGGTAAATATTGTATAATTTCTTTAACCTCATCTTTAGAACCCTACTCAGAATGATTTCACATATTTTATTTCTCCAACTATTCCCTTACCTAACATATCTATCAATTTTAACCAACGTCTCATTTTTCGAGTTAACTAATAATTACTTTTTATATGATTAATATGATTTAATTTAATTTGACTTAATTATTTTTTACTTTTTCTCATTTTATATTATTTCATAGCAGTTTATTTTTTTTACACTTTTGACACTATTTTATTCATGTCTAACTTTAATAATAATCATTATTTTATTAATGATAATTACGACAGAAAAATATATAGAAAATAAAAAAACAGCGTTATATAATCATACTAGTAGGACCCATTAACCGGTGTTGCCCGGTGGTAGCATTCCACCTACGTAAAAAATAAAATACAGTTGGTGTTGTTGTTGAAGTCAAATCACCAACTTCCTCATGTTAAGAAAGCAATCGGAATGGACACCCCAACCTACCTATGTTAAGAACGGCTTTCGTAACAGACACACCATTTTGTGGGTGTGGTTTGCAAGAAATTAGCCCAAAATGTAAGGTATGTAATAATAAAAAACAATATATTTTGCTTTGTTACCTATTTTGGTAAAAAATTAATACCAAAACATCCAATAATAGTTATAATAGGTTAAAGTACGCACAAATAGTTTTAAACTTCAACGGTATTTTTTATTATGACGTATTTATGGGTAAAAAGTAAAAAAGAAAACATTTAATAATAGTTAATCTCAGTGTAAATCTCTGGAAAGAAAAATCTATAAAAATGCTTACCTAAAAATGCTTACCGGTTCCAGCGCCCCCCTCTCCTAAAAATAAAAATAAAATAAAAAAGAAAAAAAAAAGAAAAAGGGTGTGGGGGGGAAGAACATTACCTACATTAGCGAGGCGCTAACGTATAGTGGCAGAAGGAAAAGGATATGTAGAAAAAAGAGAGTCGAATGGGTCATGGTGAAACTACGACGTTGGGAAGTATGAAAGCTTACTCTGTCGCTCTCTCTTTCTCGCAATAAGGTCAGCTCTCTCTCACTCTCTCTATCTGTGTATGTATGTATGTATCTATCTATCTATCTATCTATATATATATATATTTCTATCGGTAGGATTGTCGTATAGTTGTATGAATACTCGCTAACCTTATATCGAGAAAAAAGGGAATAAAGTGGATGACACCGCTATCACACTGAACGTAAACAATGCGTGCCTGACGTACACGAGTGGGGCATCCATTGCGAAATACGCACTGACTATGATGTTGCAAGCAGCCCGTTGAAGGGAGCGTTCCGTTTCTGCTCTAAAAAAAAAGAAGAACTTTGCGTTTTTCAGATTATTATTTTTTTTTGGCCGGATATATTTTGGCCGGAGATTATAGTTATAGATAATTATTAACAGGAAAATTGGTGCAGGTCTAGATTAGCACTTGTAGTGAAAAGCAAAACTAAAAATAAGTAAAGGAAAACCTCTCACAGAATTTTCACGTCGTCGCTGTTTTTCTCAGTGAAATTTTATTTGGTGCAAATTCACTTATTGATCCGCGCTTTTTTGTCGGAATTTATCTTGCTTCCAGATAAATTCGACGCTAAAGTAACTAAGCTGAAAAAAAAGCATGAAACAAAGGGGGGGGGTAAAGAATGAAATATAAATGTCTTGATTTAAAACGAAGAAGAAACTTTATTTACAATAAGTTGCAAATTTTTCCCTTTGCGGGCATTAAACTTAAAACGCCAATGTAACTTAAAATGAAAAAGTAACATGTAAAGAAAAAATAACGACACTGCTGGTTCTTATAAAGAAGTTGTGCGTATCCATTACGAATACAACAAGAATATACAAAATAGTACTATCTCCCATTCACACTCGCATATGAAGTTAATTTCAGGAGCGTACTCACAATTGAAAGCCTGTCTGGCAAGTGGCCTTTTTCTTTTTTTTTGTTTAAAGTCCTTTGAGAATTTTCCTTTCCTGCGTGAAAACCGTAGACACACATGTATTACAGGAGCAAGACCTCGTCGCTTGTCCGGATAGGAAATTCCATAATACCTTGTCACGTAAAAGGTATTTTCTTTAAATTCCACTCCTTGTAAAATAATAATAAAATAAATACGTGCAGGACCGCAGCCACGTAGTTAATTTCTAGAAGCCTGTCTCGTCACAGCCGGGTTTACTTCTTTCAAAGAGGGCTCTTCAAAATTCCATCTTCAGCGCCGGGCAAAGAACACGGTCTCTCTCCTCGACAGCAGAATTTCAAAAGAGGGCGAAATACGCGCTGAGCTCGTGACGTCATCACAGAGCTAGCATTTCTCTTTTCTCCAAATTGAAGGGAGTTTCGTACAAACCGAAAATATACGAAACTAAACATCATAATGGATACAAAACACAAAAAATCATATATAAAAACCAGATAAACAATAATAAATGTAAACAGGGGGGATGCACCATTATGGGTACAAAAAAAATTCCAACATTTTTTTAAATATCATTTTCAAGTTGTATTAAAGTTTTACCATATCTGTTTTTATTAAATTGTTAGGTGAAAGTACAGAATAGTTACACAACACCCTCCTGTCCCCATGTTAAGAATTGCTTTCTAAATAATAACGCTATTATTTCAGCACGGATCAATAAGTGCAAACTATTCTCATTGGTTGTGTAATTTCATCAGTATATGTGAAATCCGTATTATCTACTGTATTTATTAGCGTCGGGGTGAGGGGTATCCACATAAAGTATTCCTAATATGTATATGACTGGGTGAGGGTGGTATGGACACAAATTGCAAACATTAAAAAAAATTTAAAACACGTCAAACATTGGGGAAGACACTGGAACCATAAAAAATAAATCATAATCACAGTAACATAAGTGCATTTCGCAAAAGGGGCTTCACTCGTGTACGTCCACTCCGAATTGTAAAGTACAATCTATTATGGACTAAGTTACCGTGGGGAGGCATGTGAAGCTTCTTTCCGACCCCCAACTAGTGCAGACAATTAATCGATTTGATTGAAAAATAGATGATTTCACCGATTTCGATGACAAGAAAATATGGGATGTTGAAACATTCGTAAATCATCATTCAATCCCAGGTAACGTTGGGTCTCCCTGTTAGTATTGTTATCTAACCATTGACTTAAATAAAAGCGTATAACAATTGCAAACTTTTTGTTGTTACTTTACTTAATTTATAGATAATGATGGAACGATAACGTTTATTATTTATTAAACTTTGAATAATCTATCTATACTCCTATAAATTCGTTTTTCTTTTGTGTGCATTGATATTCATAATAAAAAGACTCTTTTCTATTTATTTAAAAAGAAAATAATATTTTCTTATATATGGATTGTGGAATTGCATTCACTAGCAAAAGATCTAGCTAATTTGCATATTCTTTTAAACATTCATTTTAATTAATTCCCTATTAGTTGTTTCGGTTTTCTAATGGGATAATCATCTTTAGTTACCTATTACGTGTAATTATATCCATACAGATATTCTACATGATTTATACTTGCATAATATTTGCGTAAAAAGTTTATATAAAATTATTATAAATTGTTTCCATATATATTTATGCATGCGTATATATTTTTGTTTAACAAATTTTGCTTACCAAACTCCTTCTAGAGTTTTTGGTCTACAGACTTGTAACTTCATGTATCAGGTATTTGAATCCATACATAACTTTATATTTGGGTTTTAGCCCGGAAAAATCGGTGCAAAAGTATGAAAATTAAAAAAAAAAAAAATGACATTCGCCAGGCGAAGGTCGAACGCCGGCATTACGAATGCATAACGTAGTAGCTATTGGTTCATGTTTAAATTTCTAGCCTTGAAGTAAACATGTTTTCATAGTCCAGTCAAATAAAATAAATCGTGAGCTGAACGTTTTGGTTTCGATTCTCAGTGGTTGCACATGCGTCTTTTTTGTTATACATTTTAAATCATTAGCATATATTGCATCATATCTATATATATCTATCTATCTATTTATATATCTATAAAAGTGAAAATGCCTGTCTGTCTTTTCTCTATGGTAGTTAAGGAAGTCTATTATACAGAAAGGCATTACTTTACATATTTACACTTTTTAATATATACATATGCACATAACTTTATGAACAATACATAGGACCCGAGCAAAGCCGGGTGGAACTGCTTGTATATCTATAAAAATGAAAGTGTCTGTCTTTCTGTCTGTGTGTCTGTCTGTCTGTGTGTCTGTGGACATTTCCCTACACAATAACTTCGTCAACCTTCAGTCTACAGACTCGAAATTTGATATACAGGGTACTGAGATTTGGGAAAATCTTTGTAATCTGTTTTCGGCCAGAAATATGACTATTAAGGGGTCAAAGTTAAACGATTTGACCTTTGA
>NC_136519.1:56538986-56548986 GCF_053919585.1 Euprymna scolopes
AAGTACAGGATAGCAAATTTTTCATGAAGTCATAATCTACATGGGTCGTCTAGCTCCCTACACGTGGTAGCTTGTCTTATTATTTTCCATTCGACTACCGGCGAATGTCCGCTTTCTTTGAGTTCCCAGTATTTATTCGCTAGTGTTGTTTTCATACGGTGTTTTTTATTGTTGAATGTACTATGACCACAAAAGTACATTCAACAATGAATTACTCCCCCCTCGTGTTTTTACATGTCCACCGTCTGTATTCATATATATATATATATATATATATATATATATATATATATATATATATATATATATATATATACAAGTAATGGATTTATCCCGGTTTGTTTAAGATAAATTGTTTAGTAATCGATTTCCTCTTTAACTTTTATTTAAACTTCCGAGCATTTCCGCGTTGTGTCATTTCATGACGTATACCGGCGTCATAGGTAAAAATAGGGGAAAACATTTCAGAGTTTACGTTTGTATTACGTCCTTTTGATTATGCACATCGCTTTAGATTGCTTTTTAAATGTCTAGTCTACTAGCATGGGTGCCCGGTGTTGCCCGGGCGTTTTGAGGTGTATGCTGAGCAAAACAAACAAAAAAGGGTCAATGTCAATTTTTTAAACTTTGACCCCCTATTATGACCCCTTACAATTTATTGTTTTGGGTACAAATCAAGTTCTTAAGTTAGACCCATGTTCAATGAACCTATATATAAAATTTCAAGTGTTTAAACCCAAAATTGTAGGAGGAGTTTGGTAGAGTTCTCAAAGATCAAATCGCCAAATTTCAGGCAGAAATCCGGTCACATCGATTTTCCCAAATCTCAGTACCCTATATATCAAATTTCGAGTCTATAGACTGGAAGTTGACAAAGTTATTGTTTAGGGAAATGTCCACAGACACACAGACAAACACACAGACTGAAAGACAGACACTTTCACAGATATATAGATACAGGGTGACCCCCCTAAACAGGCCCCAACTCTAATTAGGCCCCGTTTCTTAGCGTTTTGTCCGAATGAAATGAAACTTTCGTCATAACTAGTTTATTATATCAAAACACTAGGGTCTTGGGCCTTTTTTCTCCGTTGACTGTGAAATGCTCAGAAAACAATTGAATGTCCTTTTTTTTGGGTCACCCTGTATATATATATATATATATATATATATATATATATATATGTGTGTGTTTGTGTGTGTGTGTGTGTATATATGAATATATATACATATATATATGTATATATATATTTATATACATATATATGAATATATATATATATATATATATAAATATTTACATACATATATATATACAAATGTATATCTATACAAATATATATCTATACAAATACATATCCATACAAATACATCTCTCTCTCTCTCTCTCTCTCTCTCTCTCTCTCTCTCTATATATATATATATATATATATATATATATATATATAAATATATATAAAATATAAATTACAATTAAATTTACCAAAATGATCGCAGATGGCAAAAATAAAAGTATAATATAAATATTAAAGAATTACTATTTATAAAGTTATCTCAACCAGATGTAAAAGCTCGATAAAACCAAATAGGATATAGAGATAATAATCCGAACAAACAGTTAATAAAACATGTTAAAAAACACTTTGAAAAAGAGTTAAAAATATATTTAATCTGAAAAAGAAAACAATTGATAAGTGGATAGTCCTCAATCCGCGGAGTTTCGAAGAAATACTTTCCTTCTCATCAGAGAGTAGGAATTAGTAAAATGCAGGATCGGATTTTGCATGCAAAAGTATTTGATGAAACAACAAGTAAGTCAAAGATATCACTTGATAACAAAAATGTGAAGCAGAGGGAATATGAAGAAAAAGGTGATTACACGTGAATGGATAGTCTGGTGGAAGATAAATAATTCAGTGACGATAAAATGCAAATATATAACTTCAAGAAAGTTAATTGAATTTCCATTTGCACAAGTAAAATCCAAGGAAATCCCGTAATTAGAAGATGGTCTAAAATAATCCAAAGGCGGAAATCCATGGAATAATTCACAAAAATGTGTACAAGGGAAATAGGGGGAAAATTTCAATAATATTAATAAGAGAAAAATAAGATATGCTTTTCACTGTACTGCCGAGACATAAATATAAATAAGAAAGATCAGGGAAGAAGAAAAAAATTAATGGTGATAGAATTAAATATAAAATAGAAAAACAAATGTCAAAATGACCCAGACAGGAAATCTTAAAAGACGCGAAAAAAATAAATTACATAGTTATAACTTTTACCTTTTATATCTCTCTCTATATATAAATGTAATTGTTCGTTCGTTCAAAGTTTATACAACCATATTTCTACATTACGAAATTATTTGAAATTTTCAGACAACCCATCTTTAGAGTCGAGGGACGTTTCTATGTTATTAAAATAAATTTACATCACCAATTATTAAAATATTAAATAAAATAAATATATTTTTCGTAAGCCGTTAGTGCGAACCTGTTTTGCTGATATAGCTGAACTTCCGATTCAATTCATTTCACACACCACGATTTGACGAAACGAATTAGAAGATTTCATTTTCTGTTTACACGATAAGTAAAAAACAAAAAAAAACAAAACATAATTCATTTGTTTATCTTTCAAATGTTTTAATTTAAACACTTTTTCTTTATTATATCAGGCAAAAAAATGTTTGTGTCTTGCTTTTTGAGTCGAAGTCGTTTTTTTTTGTTTTTTGCTTTTGTTTTTTTATTTTTCGATATAAGAAAATATGAACCTTTTTATTATTATCACTATAAATTGTTTGGTAAAAGTACAGGGTTTTTTCGGAGAAATTTTACGGATTGATGACGTGATTAAATAATATTTGGTGCTAATGCAGAGAGTGGTCCGTGCTATTTTTCAAATCGTATTTCCACGTTTAATTACAGTTTTATTAAAAAATTTTTTTTATTCAATTGTAAGGTTAAAATACAGATTAAAATACAAAACACCCTCCCCTCCCCATGTTAAGAATGGCTTTTTAAATAATAACGTTTTATTTCAGCACGGATCACTCTCTGCATGAATACCGTACTTTCACCTAACAATTTAATAAACAAAACATGGTACTTATGCAGAGAAAGTACCGTGCTTAAATAATAACGTTATTTAGAAAGCGATTCTTAACATGGGGAGGGCGTTTTTTAACTAATCTATACTTTCACCTAACAATTTAATAAACAAAAGATGGTACTTATGCAGAGAAGGTACCGTGCTGAAATAATGCTATTAAGAAAGCCATTCTTAACCAGGGAAACGGAGGGTGTTCTGTAACTATTTTATACTTTCATCTAACAATTTAATCAACAAAGGTAGTACTTATGCAGAGAAGGTACCGTGCTGAAATAATACCGTTATTTAGATATGTATTCTTAACATAGGGGGGGGAGTTTTGCATCTATTCTATACTTTCCCCTAACAATTTAATAAATAAAAATAGTACGTATGCATAGAAAATATCGTGCTGAAATAATGTTATTTAGAAAGACATTCTTAACATGGAGACAGTATTTTGTAACTATTCTGTCCTTTCACCTAACAATTTAAAAATAAAACATGGTACTTATGCAGAGAAGCTTCCCTGCTGAAATAATGACGTTATTATTTAGAAAGCCATTCTTAACATGGGAATAGGGGTGTTTCGTAACTATTCTGAACTTTCACCTAACAATTTCATAATGCAGAGAGTGATTCGCGCTATTTTTTTAAATCGTATTTCCACGTTTAATTGATGTTTTATGATATATTTTTTATTCAATTATAAGGTTAAAGTACAGAATAGGTACAAAACCCCTCCCCTCTCTATGCTAAGAATGGCTTTTTAAATAATAAAGTTATTATTTCAGCACGGATCACTCTCTGCATGAATAACGATTAATGTTTTGTTGTTTGCTTTTTTTTACCGTATTTTTTTGTTTTTTTAAAGAAAATCTTTTTTAACAAAAATTGAAAGTACACGTTATTTATTTTTATTTTTTACAGAAGTTGTTTTTATATAAGAAAATATGAATGCTTTTTCTTTATTAAAGAGATTGTGTACTCGTGCACTTATTTGATCCGTGATGAAATAATAACGTTATTATTTAAAAAGCCATTCTTAACATGGGAAGAAGAGGGTGTTTTGTACTTATTCTGTACTTTAACCTTACAATTGAATAAAAAAACGGTAAATTTTTAGATTAGGTCCACCTCCACAATTTTCTTTTAAATGACGACTTTTGTAGGTTTTCGACTATGCTGAATACGGAAATCGCATTGAAATTTTGCAGAAATAAGTAGTTATCGAGATATAAAAAAGTTTTATAATGCATTGTAATCTCTGGCAGCCATCTTTTTTACACGCTTGCGCGCGTCATAAACAAATCTACGCGCATAACAAAGATGACCGCCAAAGAATACAATGCATAAAACAACTATTTATATCTCGATAACTACTTATTTCTGCAAAATTTCAATGCGATTTCCGTATTCAGCATAGTCGGAAACCTTTAAAAGTCGTCATTTAAAAGAAAATTGTGGAGGTGGACATAATCTAAAAAAATACGAAAAAACATAAAACTTTAATTAAACTTTGAAATACGATTTAAAAAAATAGCGCGGATCAGTAAGGGCATTAGCCCCATTAATCAACTAACGTCACCTTATTGCCAAATAAGCTCCGGCTACAATGTTGAACACGCCGTTCACATTGTTTTTTTCAAGTTAAATTCAACTTTCACAATATCTTTTTATTTCTTTATAATTTCACAATATCTTTTTTTAATAATAAATTGTTAATTAAAAGCACAGAATAGTTACAAAACAGCATCCCCTCTCTATGGTAAAAACAGCTGAAAAAATATTAGGTACTCATGTAGAGAGTGATCCGTGCTGAAATAATAACGTTATTATGTAAAAAGCCATTCTTAACATGGGGGGGGGGGCAGGGTGTTTTGTATCTATTCTGTATTTTAACCTTACAATTGAATAAAATAACCTTACAATTGAATAAAATACATATCATAAAACTTTAATTAAACTTGAAAAAAAAAAAAAAAAATAGCGCGGATCAGTAACTTCATTAGCACCAGAAATTGTTAGGTGAAATAAGAAAAGTTTCTACCAAGAAAACCATTATTTATTTATTTTTTTGCTATTCTTACTAAGGGGAGGGGATGGTGTTTTGTCACTATTCTGTGCTTTCAACTAACAATTTATTAAAAAAACGAAAGGTAAATTTTCACATTAGGTCCACCTCCACAATTTTTAACATGGGTAGTTTGGGGGTGTATATTCTGAAAGCCGTTCTTAACATGGAGAGAATGGTGGTATTTATTCCAAAAGCCGTTTTTAAAAGACGAAAGACAGGTAAAAGGTTAAAACACGTGGTTAGGCATGGATGTTGTTTATTCCGAAAGCCGTTCTTAATATGGGGAGGTTGGGAGTGTTTATTCATGGCCGTCAGTGAACTATAGTGCATAGTACAGGTCTTTATATCTCGAAAACTAATTGCCTCTGCAGATTTTAAATAAGATTTTCTTATTCAGCATAGTCGAAAATTGTGGAGGTGGACCTAATGGAAAAAAATACCCTCCCACAAAAAAGATATCGTGAAATTTAAATTTAAGCGCGGTACTAAAAATAAAATTAGACAGAAAATTGCACCTTTGGGTTTGTACTTGCACAAAGACTTGAAAAAGTTGTCAACAAAAACAAATATATAACAAGTAAATATTTTCAAAGGCAAGATAAGTTACTTTTGGATAATTTTTAGTGTTTTTATTGGGTTTGTACTACTGTACATATAGATTCGAAAAAGTTGTCAAAAAATAAATGTATAACAAATATTATCAAAGGCAAGATATGTTACTTTATTACCAAAATGGATAATTTTTTTTGTTTTTTTAATGTAAAATGTTTATTCGGCTCGAAAAACACAGCGTTTACTGCTATATTTGAGAATTACAAATGGCGGCAAACTGTGTTAAACACATTGGGTTTGGGAAAATGAGTTAAAACTAAAAACTATACAAAATACTGTTAAAAAACACCGAATATATGCCCGCCTATGTCACGGTAACATATATTGAGTGAGTTCCTGACAGTATTTTGTATAGCTTTTTAGTTTTAACTCATTTTCCCAAACTTAACGTGTTCAACACAGTCTGCCGCCATTTGTATTTTTCAAATATACAGATAAACACTACATGTTTTCGAACCGATTAAACATTTTACACTAAATAAAAACACTAAAATCTTATCCAGTTAGGTAGAAAAGTAACTTATCTTGCCTTTGATAACATTTATTTGTTATATTTATTTTTCAACAACTTTTTCGTTTCTGTGTTTAGTAATACAAACCCGTTTTGTCACAATAATATATAATCAGTAGGTGTCTGTATAGTGGCAAAACCAAAAACAACAAGAAGGAATAGCTTTATATTTGTATTTTTTCGGATATTGCATAATTTATGCTTGGGCATAAATCAGACAATTTAAAATTTTATATCATTTTGAAATTTTCATATTTACATCTCATCTGATATGATTGAAAAGAATACAAAATTCGTACGTATCTTGACATATTTTTCGTTTCGTTAAAAACTACATCGGGTGGTGAATTACCCCACCCCTCGTGTTTTAACATGTCCACCGTCTGTGGTCCAAAATAATCCAAAGGCAGAAATCCATGGAACAATTCACAAAAATGTGTACAAGGGGAAAAAGGGGGGGGAATTCCAATAATATTAATAAAAGAAAAATAAGATATGCTTTTCACTTTACTGCCGAGACATAAATATAAATAAGAAAATTTATTTTATATACACAGACACACACACACACACATATATATATATATATATATATATATATATATATATATATATATATATATATATATATATATATATATATATATATATACAAGCATTTCAGCCCAGTGTTGCCCAGATATTTGGAGGTGTATGTGGAGCCAAAAAAAAAAAAAGAAAAAAAAGCGGTCCATTTTTTTTTTAAATTTGACCCCTATTATGAGCCCTTAGCTTCTTGATCTGTTTTAAAACTAGGTTAGTGTTTTTTTATGTTAGTTTATATATAAATATATATGTGTGTACATACATATATACACATATGCATGCATAATACATATATATATACATATATATACATACATACATATATGTGTGATCGTTTATGTATATTCATGTGTATTTAATTTATTTGTTTATTTTCTATTGTTTTTGTTTGTTTTAAAACTATTTTGTATCGCTATCCTAGAGTAAATTTTATCTTGTGGACACAGTTGTTTGCTATTTCTCTTCTACAGTTTAATAGATGTTGGGGTTCTTTAAAGTACAGGATAGCAAATTTTTCATGAAGTCATAATCTACATGGGTCGTTTAGCTCCCTACATGTGGTAGCTTGTTTTATTATTTTCCATTCGACTACCAGCGAATGTCCGCTTTCTTTGAGTTCCCAGTATTTATTCGCTAGTGTTGTTTTCATACGGTGTTTTTGTTTTTTATTGTTGAATGTACTATGACCACAAAAGTACATTCAACAATGAATTACTCCCATCCTCGTGTTTTGACATGTCCACCGTCTGTATTCCGGGATAAATCCATTACTTTATATATATATATATATATATATATATATATATATATATATATATAAAGTAATGGATTTATCCCGGTTTGTTTAAGATAAATTGTTTAGTAATCGATTTCCTCTTTAACTTTTATTTAAACTTCCGAGCATTTCCGCGTTGTGTCATTTCATGGCGTATACTGGCGTCAGAGATTAAAATAGGGAAAAACATTTCAGAGTTTACGTTTTTATTACGTCCTTTTGATTATGCACATCGCTTTAGATTGCTTTTTAACTGTCTAGTCTACTAGCATGGGTGCCCGGCGTTGCCCGGGTGTTTTGAGGTATATACTGAGCAAAACAAAAATTTTTTTTTTAACTTTCACCCCTATTATGACCCCTTATAATATATCGATCAGGGCTTAAGTAAAGTTATTAAGTTAGATTCCTGTCCAAGGAATGTATATCTAAAATTTCATGTGTTTAGACCCAAAATTGTAGGAGGTAGAGTTCTCAAAGGTCAATGATTTGTCTTTCTTAGCCTTTTGGCTGTTTTTTAGATGCTACATTTCAATTTCTTCTCTCTTAGTAGAGGAGAAATCCTTTGCGACTAAGACAATTTTTTCTCCACGTTAAAAAACGACCCTGGTATCTAAATCTGTCCCGTAGGGAGGCATTGTGAATAGGTACTATGTTTAATGTAACAAAGTTTTAATATTACAAAAGTAACTGGGAAAAGTAATTTCTGGTTTAATTACAAAATGCCCTGGAAATGTCCCTTCGGATTAATGATAAAATCCACTGGAAATGTCTCTTCTGATTAATTGTAAGATGCCCTGGAAAATGTCCCTTTTGATTATTAATTTTTTTTCTTACTTGCCTCCCCACAAAGATGGAGTTGGACATGACGTCGGTTAAAAATTTTAGGGGCTAACCAACTCCCCAAAAGGGGTACTCTGATCTATAACAAAAATAAAATTTTATCAGTAATGAAGGATTTCTCCTTCATTAACCAAGACCAAAAAAAGGGGGATTTAAGTCACTGGAATGCTGAGACTGATACTACACTCAGAAATTAATGTTGAAGCAATGGTTGCCTAATCCCTTACCGTGTTAATATTTTTATGTATTAATTTCGAAAAACTGCTGAAACAGTTTATGATTTAAACATTACTTTATTTCAAGTATATTTTAAACAGTGGGATGGGGGATATAAAGTCAGTTCCAGAAATTACTTAAGCCGTTTACAATTTAAACATTACTTTATTTCATGTATATTTTTAACAGTGCGGTAGGAGATATGAAATTAGTGCCGGAAATGGGTGAAACCGTTTATGCATTAAACATTACTTTATTTAATGTACATTTTTAACAGTGGGGTGGGGAATATGAAGTCGGTCCCGGAAATGGATGCAACCATTTACGTTTTGGACATTACTTTATTTAATGTATATTTTTAACAGTAGGATGGGAGATAAGAAGTTGGTCCCGGGAATGGCTAAAAAAGTTTACGCTTTAATCATTAATTTATTTCATGTATATTTTTAACAGTGGGGTGCGGGATATGAAGTAGTCCCGGAAATGACTGACACAATTTACTATTTAGACATTACATTATTTCATGTATATTTTTAGCAGTGGGTTGGGTGATCTGAAGTCAGTCCCGGAAATGGATGAAACAGTTTACGATTAAAACATTAGTTTATTTCATGCATATTTTTTAAAAGTGGGGTAGCGGGCATGAAGTCAGACCCGGGATTGAATGTGATGAGCGCAAATATATACTAGCAGAAAGCGTCGCCCTGTATTGAATGAGATAAGTGGAAAAAATATAGTAGCAGAATACGCAGCGTCGCCCAGGATCGAATAAGATAGGTGAAAGATATATATTAGCAGAATATGCGGTGTCACCCGGGATTGGATTAAATAGGTGGAACATATATACTATGAGAATACCCGGAATTGATTGATGTGTTTACAATTAAATAACCATTCCAGGCAATATATCACAGCTATTATTTAAGTAAGGGGGAGCGACATAGTGGGGTTAAGTTATGAAAATTATTGTCGAAATTAGTAACATATCCAAGAATTATGAAAAATGATGAAATGTGAGTTATTGGATTGGTGTGTTTGTAATGACATAATAAGTAAGCCCAGACAATATATCAAACTTCTTATATTAGTAGGAGGAGGGCATAATGTGGGTTTTTAATTATGAAAAATGATTGCCGAAATTAGTAACATATCCAAGAATTATGAAAAATGATGAAATGTGAGTTATTGGATTGATGTGTTTGTAATGAAATAAGCAGTCCAGCAAATATATCAAAGTTATTATTTTAGTAAGGAGAAAGATATAAGGTGTATTAAATTTATGAGAAAT
>NC_136519.1:56553986-56653986 GCF_053919585.1 Euprymna scolopes
CAACTGCCTCAGATAAGCAGAGGCTATAAAATTTTGAGCCGGGGGGTATATGATTTGGATTTACATATGATATCCCACTTGATTAGAGGTAAAATTTTTTAAAAGTAGTTAAACTTGATGTCTGGGTTATTGTTATTAAAAGATGATGTATGGTTGGATATTCTCAGCTTTATTAAAGTGGAAGTGGAACCGATATACGTGTATGTTTTTGGGCGCAGTGCGGCTACTATTAGTGGTATTAATTGTTCCAAAGTTATGTTTAGGGCGAGGGCAGGTTGAATTGTTCGAAATATTGTTGTGGAATTGGTTGTCAGTGTTACTGTCATGGGAATAGGCTGACGAAGGAATGTTGCTATTTATATTGGTATTGTTCTTATTTGGTAAGCTTATTGGAAGGCAGAAGTGATCATTTTCGTTATTATTTGAATTACGGGAGCTTTGTAATTGTGAAATATTAATAGCGCTGGTTTGGAGGGATCTAGATAGTAGCTCAGTTACAGTACATTAATAAACCACATTTGAATACAGTTATTCATTCATTCATTGTTTTTTTTTGCAGTTAAATTTAGTTTTCTTAGTTAAGGGGGAAGGAATTGTCTGTGTGTCTTTAATTTGTTATTATATGCTATAATAGTCTGGGTTAAATTAGAGTAAGCTATCTTGATGGTATTTTTTTATTAAACAAAGTTCTATACCTATGTGGGTACTTATATTGAAAAACTCTCTGTCGCCTTACGGATTACTAATGAGGAATTCACAACCCACACTAAAATGTTATTCCCGGTTTGTCTGTCTTTTTTCCAACTGTTTCATGTATATATATTTTTAAGTGTTTTTTTTTTTTTTACAATTTATGACAAAATATCATAAATTGTTGCTTCATCTAATGCATCAACCAGCAAATTCTAGCTTTTGCTACAATTATAATTTGCTAATTTCTCACTGTCCTATGATAAGAAAAATAAGAGTGGCATTCTTTAAAACTCCGCGAAATAAGGAATTTGAAAATTGCTTTTGGAGTATTCTATAAAATAATAAATTTAATTGTAAATTTTAATTTAAATTCTTTTACTCTTTATATCAAAACTCATCAGTGCTGTTAGGCTAACACCTTTCCCTAGCCAATAATTGAACTTCCTTTCCCTAGCCAATAATTGAACTTAAAACCATCACGTTGATAGTCGGCAGTTCCACCCACAGGAGCGGCGCCCGCAAATGACTCTAACAAATTCTCATTTATATATATATATATATAATAATGTTTTATAAACATTCAGGGTGATGATTTATTTGTAACGTATGACAACAGACGTGAGATAAATGTAATGAAAGGCGCGAACCAAAGCTAATGAAAAAGTTTTTTTAAAAAGTTGGACACTTTAGAATATATTTTATTCAATGAAAACGATGCCCCCACCGGGTCTGCTGACGTCATTAAAAAAAGCTACACCCAAACTATATAAGTTTTTCTTGATTATTTTAACGTGTAATTAACTGATAGTGAAAACAATCATCATCATCATCATCATCGTCGTCGTCGTCGTCGTCGTCGTCGTCGTCTCTATATTAATACGATAGCGTGAGTGTTCTTTTGTGTGTCACGCTTACATCCAGGTCGTTTAATTGTTATGTTCTTTTTTTTGTCATAAATAATTTTACCAAGAATTCTTCATAAGTTTTGGTTTCGATTTCGACTATAGCTGATGGCACTTAAATCATCTATTTTTTATAAATAATTTTATCAAAAATTCTTCATAAGTTTTGGTTGGTGTTTCTATTATGGCTGAAGGAACTCAAGTTATATATATATATTTTTTATTTTTTTTTTTTTTTCATAACTTTTTATTTCGGTTTTGATTCAAGCTAATGCAGCCAAGTCATATAAATATATTTTTTATTTTTGAAAACGCAACTTTATAACATATAAAAATCGATAGAACATTAACTCTATAATAATATATACGAAATCTGCAAGAATTAAAATATAATATTTAAGCGTACTTTACGACCGGGCTTTGCCGGGCGTTCGTGCTAGCTTAGATAAATACTTTTTCAGTTTTAACAAAAAAGCTACAATTATATCAGAGCGTCTCCATTTACACTGAACATCTACAGAATGCCAACATATGAATCAGTCCCCTGTGGAATTTCCACAGGTCTCGCTAGTTATTATTATTATTCTTTTAGTCAGTCTCTCTGTACGCTCAGCCTTTTCTCAGAAATTACTGGCTGAATTGTTTTTATAGACGTTTGTTATAATAAGGTACAGTAAACTAAATATTATGGTATCATTTGATGCACAGTTATGGTTTAATAGGGATTACTCACCACAATATCACATTCACTCTCAAGGTTTTTTTCTCTGAAACTACTGAACCGATTTGCTTAAAATTTTGCATGGACGTTTGTTATGGTAAGGTGCAGCGAATTAGTATTATTCATTTGATGTACACTTAGGGAGTAATAGGAATGAATAAGGATTAGTATTTAATGCCAAAATTCAATGAAATTTTTGCCCGTTTTAGTCTAGTTACTACTACTACTACAACTACTACAACTACTACTACTACTACATGCATATACAAATCAATAGCAGAAGTTAAAAAATAATATGAATGTTTTTCCATTGCGGGGAGATTTTCTTTTACTATTCTATTCAGTGTCAACCTGTAAAATTTTAGGCGATTCAAATATTTGACTTCGCATTTCGTTTAACCGACGAACCGCGTAACTTACAATCGGTGGATCGTGATAATATCTCATATTTGATAGCCAACATATCGTTCTATCATTAACAAGATACATTTGCATTAAAAAAATTCACAACAAACACTGCCTAGCTACAGCCAATGTCAACAATTTCACCCCTGCCAAATTTCATGAACAAAGTTTTTTCCTAGAACTGCTCATCTCTAGAATATTATACCACAGAGCTGCTTTCCAAATGAGTACAATATGTTTGTTTTCAAGTCCAACGTAAACAAGTTCTTGTTGAGTCGTTTCTTTAAATAATCAAATTCCCACCACTACCCATCACATTCCTTAACTCTTATCATCAAGTGGCCTTCCGGCCCTGATGAGAGATGACTTACTTTTAAAATGAAATTAAAAAGAAACAAAACAAACAAACAAACAAACAAACAAAAAACAACAACAATGTCAGTTACTTAATTATCAGAAATTAAGAATTTTTGGTTGGAAAACTCTTTTTCCATTAAAAAAACGATTCAGATAAATGAATTGCTATTAAAAATTTGTTTATACTTAAATGACTGTCTAAGGTTAAGATTATTTTGTCAGTCTACTTTGTAACATCTTCTCTATTGCGTTAATGAAGGACATTTTTTGGATAGCCTCTTTCGATCCAGGTGATTGAACGCTGGTAGTGGGGTTTCTTTCAGGTTTGATTTGTATTCTTCTTATTGCTGTTGTTGTTGTTATTGTTGTTGTTGTTGTTGCTATTATTGTTATTCACTAAGAGCTTTCACACAAATCATTATCAAAATTGTCTTTGAAATCAACCTGTATTGTTCCTGGAATCTAAGTGACAACAAGTCTCCTCAGACTTCCAGTACTAACCACCTCTTTCGATAACATTTTCAAATTTGCGTTATTGCAATTGCCGTTTATCATTGATTTCTCGTTGGCAATGATCATTGGACTTCAGTGGAATTCGAACGGTAAGAAGCCCCTCCAATGTCCCAGTCCTCTTTACATTCATCTAGTGGAAGTTATGGTTAGTGTTTTCTCCCCTCGATCTTTTCATTCTCTTGAACCTTCTCGGTTATTTGGTGTGGTGTCAGTTTATGCCGACACAGTATTTTAAAACTTATTTTTTTTGTTTTAAAGTTTTTATTTTTAGTTTTTATTTATTTTCTTGGGGGGGGAAGAGGGGCAAGATTATCAGTTATAAAGGTTTCAGTTTTCACGATTCCATGTGGTGTTTCTTTGTGTTTTACTCCTATAGCGGTTTGCGCCTGTGTTAGTTTCCACATTCAAAAATTTTCCTTAATATTTCACCTGTTTTCATTATTGCTATCCGTTGTACTTTCTCAGCCATTTCTATCATTCCAATCCACCCCATTCTCTTTTCAAAGGTTTTGGTATTGTTCCTAGTGCTTCTAATATTATTAGTGTTATCTTGACTTTGTTCATTTTCCATATTCATTTAACCTCTTTGGCAAGTTCCGTGCATTTTCTCCTCTTCTCTGTCTCCTTGATATTCACTTTGTTGTCTTCTAAAACGGCGAAACTATCAGGACTTTTCCTTGTTGTTAACTATTATGACGTCCAGTTTTCTTCTTTAGATTGGTTTATCTCTTTGTATATCCATGTCCCATAGAATTCTGTAAATTCCATTTTTAAGTAGTGCTGCCGGTTTATACTTGTACTATTTTTCTCTGTGTTCAAGATGCAATTGCTTGCATAAATTTCTGTGTAATGCTTTCCCCAATCAAATGGATGAAGGTAGTACACAGAAATTGTGCATACGCTTATTATGTGGGTTATTGTTTTGTCTCTTTATCCACAGCATATGCATTTAGTGTTTTTTTGTGTCTTGTTGATCCTTGTTTTGATGTGATTTGATTCTAATCGCGTTATCTTGAGCAGCTGTTAATAGGATTGAGTTTCTGTATTTGAGTTTCCTTTTGTAACCATTTTCAAGTGTTCTTGTCAGTCTCATCTTTTGTCATCTTTATGAATTATCTGTGTTTCTCTTCCTATTTTTCTTATCTTATCCCTTTTTTTGTTAGGATCATTTTTTCAGTGTCTCATGCTGCGGTAATTAATCTTTCTGTTTTATGTATTTTTCTAATTCTTTTTTGTGCCATTTACACAGTCTTCCATACTAATCCTAACCCTCTTCCTCCGTCTTTTCTTTTCACATAGAATCGATCAGTATCGTCCTTTGGGTGTAGTGCATTGTGCATAGTCATGAGTTTCCTGATATTCTGGCCGAGATGCCGCAGTTCTTCTTTGATCCAGAGTATCTTATTAGTGACACTGCTCATTTGTTTATATCTTTTATTAGGTTTCTACTATATATTTTAGTTTCTGGGAATTTTCTTGTTCTTCCAAGAAATTAATTTCCAATTTTCTCTTTCATTTCTGTCGCTTTGATGGTATCTGATTCCAGAACTCCTAAATATTTGCAGTTATCTTGTTTGCCTAATGCTCTAATCTCTGTTTGGTTGGGTAGTATCTTACCTTGCTTCGAGTTTTCCTCTTCTCATGATTAGCAGTGCGCATTTTCTCCATACAAAATTTCATTCGGATATTCTGGCCGAAATTTCTGGTTGTGTTTATAAGCTTCTCTAGTTCCTTCTTGGTTTTTGCAAACAGTTCCAGGTCATCCATATACATTAGATGGTTCATTCTTTCATCTGCATTAGTGAACTTCTATCCAGCTTGACATTTTCTTAGCATACTATTAAAGGGCATCATGGCTATGATAAATACTAGTGGCGATAGGGAATACCCTTGTAAGATATATCTTTGTATTTTAATCTCAGTTATGTATTGTCGATCAGTTGTCAATTCAAGTTTTCATATTCTCGTTGCATTTCCAATCAAATTGATAAAATTTCCTGGTATGATGTGCATTTTCAAGCATTCTATTATTCATGTCGTACGCTTTCTTGTAGTCGATCAATGTCATGGCTATGTACTGCTTTCTACTTTTTACCTTCTTCAGGATCTTTTGGTCTATGTACAATAAGTCGCGTTTCTCTTTTTCCTTTTTGACATTCTTTCTGTTTCTCGAGGAGTAGTTCGCGATTATGAAGCGAATGAGAAATTTTTTCCTTCAGTTGCACTGTCAATATGTTCCACATTTTATGGAAACATATTATTGGCTTGTAGTTGCACCAGTGTGGTTTTACTTTTGGTCATTTAGTTATCAATTCTCGCACGTGTGCTCCGTGGATGCATCTTTTCAGGTTCTGAATTAGCCTTTTATGTAGTGTCGTGAATTTTTTGAACCTATATGTTTGTATTCCGTCGTTACCTGGTGCTCTCCAGTTTGCAATTTTTTGGAGGGTCATCTTGAGGGTTTCCTTGCTGATTTCATTCACTATCTTCGATTTGCTGTGACTGTTCTTTTATGTCTTTCGATCATTCGTCATTTTTATTGTGATCTTGTCACTCTTCTCATATTTAGCTCCATCCGCATTTTGTTTCTGTCGGGTCCGGTTAGGTTTTGGGTTTGTGCACCTTCAAGCTCGTTTTTTTTTACACTAAACTTGCTACCACTTGTATCTCAATTCCAATGGTATTAATTGCTTTCTTGCCAATATGTTAGGATTTGCTCTGGCACCGATAATATTTTATCAAGGCTGATTAAATTCACTGTCGTGTGCTCCATTATTAAGACTGATTAACATTTAAAGCTTAATTTTTCCCATTTATCTAAAATTATCTTCTTTGCTTCTTATTGGCTAAACGCGTTTGTTATAGTTTTTTAATTTGTTAAGAAACTGGATAAGCGTTCAAGATATTTCGACGGTTTCCATCATACAAGAACCAGAAGCTTAAATGCAATTACCATTGTTATTATTAACTCTTTACATCGAGAAACTCCCTGCCTTGTCTGGAGCGACTTTTACAGTGTCCGAACTACCATCTTAGCCTGCTTTCTGTGGTAGCGATGTCTTCAATGATTCGGGCATGCAATTCATCGCACAAAGGAAATGTTAATTCGTGACGTAATCCTCTTTACCTCTTTGCCTAAGTAGCAGATGTATATGGGCAGCTGAGGAGGATTTCGCTGAGCTCTCAGGTCAACAGAAACTGCCACAACCATGCTCAGAATCGATATGAGTCGCCGTCATAGCTCGAGATGTAGTGTAGGCTTGGGATTAAACCAGTTCAATCCGACTAAGCGAAGTATATACAGTGCCGACAAAAAGAAAGTCCGCACTTGTAATTTTTTTCAAAAAATGCAAATTTATGCTAAATTTAATGTAACTGTTTAAACAACCTATACCTCGTTTGATTCGGCTTTTCTTTCTCTATAATTTTACCTGTTCATATTTGAATGTAATTGAAATATTCTAGTGTTCACATCAATTTAAAAAATAACTTCAAATTGATGAGGCAAAAAGAAAGTCCGCGGCAACAAATTCGCTTAAAACCAGCTTAAATTATTGCCCCTAAATCAATTTAAAATATCCACCAACAGGCAACAAAGCATCTCTAATTGTACTTGTTGTTCTTCCAAGTTATACAACGTAACATTTAGTCCATATACCATGAATTTCTCTTAGTGATCGCCAGGAGCTCATTAATCTCCACCTTTCTGGTTTATCCAATCGAGAAATCGGCCCCAGATTGAAATGTGATGAGAAAACGGCACAAAAGACTGTGCAAAAGCACCAAAACACCGGCAGTGTTTGTGATGCCCCTAAATCTGTTCGAACTAGAGTAACTTCTAACAGGGAATACAATGCTATCAAGATTCGTAGCCTAAGAAACAGATTTGAAACGGCTAAAGGAATTTAATTTGCGAGGATCTGCTGCAAGACGAAAACCAATGATTCTGTAAAGAACAGAAAGCGCCATCTGGACTTCGTCAGATGCAATGAAGATCATGACTCTTCATATTGGTCAAAAGTGCTTTTAGCGAAAAAGCAAGTTCAATGGGCTAGGCAGTGATGGTAGGCAGTACGTTCGTCGGAGGAAAGACGAAGAATTTAATCCTAGGTGCTCAGTTTCAACACTGCAAAGTGATGGAGATTCAGTTTTGGTGTGAGGCATTAGTAGTAACAATGGTCCAGGGCCTATAGTTCGCTTGCAAGTACATTAATATGTTAATTGAGCATTTTCTACCCTACTTTGGTCGGAATTTGGATGATAATCCCATCTTCATGCAGGATAATACTCCAATTCAGACAGATGGGACTGTCAAAAGGTTCCTTAAAGAGCATGATATTCCGTGCTTGGATTGGCCTGCACAATCTCCAGACCTCAATCCTATCAAAAAAAGTATAGTATTACATCACGCAACAGCTACGCAATGATAAAATTTCAAATTTGGACAAAAATTAAAGAAAAGTATTGCTGCAGTCTCATTCAAGGAATTCCCAAAGGATTGCAGGCTGTCAAATTGCAGAAGAGCTATGCTACTAAATATTAACTAGTTAATTGTGTTCCTGTTGTATTTGTGTTGCATTAATGTTCTAAAGTTACATTTAAATAACAATTTTCTATTGTGTGGACATTCTTTTTGCCTCCTCAATTTGAAGTTATTTTTTTACATTGACGTGAACACTAGAATATTTCCATTAAAAGTCAAATATGAACAGGGAAAATTATAGAAGAATAAAAGGCGAATCAAATGAGGTATATTTTGTTTAAACAGTTAAATTTACCTTAAATTTGCAGTTTTTGAAAATTACAAGTGCGGACTTTCTTTTTGCCGCCTGTATATATATACACATATATGTGTGTGTGTGTTATACCGGCATTCCTTGAAAAGAGGAATTTACACTGATTAGCACTATAAATAGCGCTAGTAACTCCAACACCGGTGAGAGAGATGCGACTGCACTTCAACTGCTAGCCCAGTACCAAGCAGATATACACGCTTTCCTATCTTTGTACATTATTGTTAATACACTTGTTCCTTAACCAAACCTCGACTTGATTGTTCCTATTGTCACTATTGTTCCAACACAAGAATATATATATATATATATGAATTCTTCTATAATTTTCCCTGTTCATATTTGACTTTTAATGGAAATATTCTAGTGTTCACGTCAACATGTGTGTGTATATATATATATATATATATATATATATATATATACACACACACATATATATATATATATATATATATATATATATATATATATATATATATATATATACACTTGTGTCCGATATTATTCATACCCCTCGGATCTTTGAGATTTCTATAAGAATATTGCTCAAACCGAGAAGGTAGACAATATTAAAGGGATTTCAAACAATAAATCAAGCATAAGCATTTAATTTAAACTCAACAAATAAATAAATTATGCAAGTTTGAAACATTATACAAAGAAAAACAATAATGGCACTTGTTCAAAATTATTCATACCTCCCTTACTAATAGTCAATAGCATGCCCTTTATTCTTAATAACTGCCTGTAACCGTTTTGGATATTTATCAACAAGGTTTTTACAAGCATCAACACTGATTTTTGACCATTCTTCAATGCAGTAGTACTCGAAATCCCTCAAATTTCTAGGTTCCCGCTTTTTAACCTCAGTTTTCAATATGTGCCAGAGGTTTTCGATAGGGTTCAGGTCGGGACTCTGGCTAGGCCATTCCAAAACATTAATTTGATTATCCTCAAACCATTTCTTGACTATTTTGGCAGTATGTTTTGGATCATTATCCTGTTGAAGGACCCAGTTTGGTCCTAAATGGAGCTTCTCCGCATCCTGTCTAATGTTTTTCTGGAGTATCTCCAAATATTGCTCCTTCTTCATGGTTCCATCTATCTTGACCAAACTACCTGGACCACTAGCCGAAAAGGATCCCCAAAACATTAGGCTACCACCACCATGTTTCACCGTGGGTATGGTGTTCTTTGGGTTGTAAGCTTCTCCTTTCTTCCTACAAACGTAAGAAGCATCCATATGGTCAAACAATTCAATTTTTGTTTCGTCAGTCCACAAAATACTTGAGAAAACGGACTCTGGAGAATTCACATGGGTCCTAGCAAACTTTAGACGTGCTGCAAGGTGTTTTCCGGTGTGCAATGGAGTCCTTCTTGGTCTTCTTCCTTTCAGACCATTTTCATGCAAAGTCCTTTGCAATGTTTGCCTTGCTATTTTTATGCCAGAAGACTCCAGATTTTCTAAAATGTCCTTAGTAGTGGTGCTTGGATTTGCATTAACACTTCTTACAATATTCCTGGTGGCTCTAGCAGACAGTTTCCTTTTCCTTCCTCTACCAATCAAGTTGTTTGTTGTGTGGTGGCTCTGGAATTTTTTGATGATGCTCTGTACTGTTGCTGTAGGGACCTCAAATTTCTTGGAAATTGACCTGTAACCTAAACCATCCTTATGTGAATTCACAATTTTAGTCCTAAGATCATTACTAAGCTCTTTTTTCTTCCCCATTCTAATAATTTTTATTCTTTTATTGGTTTTCAGTTGATATCATTTTAATTTCTGAAAAATGCAAAAAACGAAATGAAATTAATCAAAGGTTGTATAAAAGCATTCAAAATAAGAATCAAACAGGAAACAAACAGTCAGAAACTCGATTAATACTGAAAAAATAAGGGGGTATGATTATTTTTGAACATTGCAGATTTTATAAATAGCTGTATATTTCTTTTATTACAAGTATCCCGAGATTTTAAAACGACGAAAATGATAAGAAGAGGTTTATTAAGAATATGTATCAATATGGACGTAAACAATAAATTCTTACAAAGTTACACCTAATAAACTCAATTTTCAAGGGGGGTATGAATAATATCGGGCACAAGTGTATATATATATATATGTATATACTAGCGGGCAAAAATCTTGGACAGTTCAGTTTTTTTTTCAAGTTCTCCAGAATATTCGGGGGTGGAGGATTTAACATATCTTTTATGTTGATACACTGTATAAATTACACTTCCTTATAAAAGAATAGAAAACAGTTATGAGCATTTCAATTTTTTCTTAAATTAAAGTCGCCAAAACCGTGGGACAAAGCAAAGCAATAATTTATTGTGGACTGTGAAGTCAGTTTTGTTCAGTTTTTTAAGTACGAAAATGACGAATAAGTCGATTACGTCACTTTGTAGTCATTGCAGTCGGTTGCACCATCATTATGACACCTAAAATTGATGCCTCCGTTAAAAAATCAATTATTAAACTTCATTCAATACGGAAGATAGCTGATGACTTGAAGCTGTCGAAAAGTACCGTTGAGAGAGTTATAAAGGATTTCAAGAATACTGGGAACATTCTATCATCGAAGAAAAATGGCAGACTTTGAATAACTTCTCCTAGACAAGATCGATTGATCAAGAAGATAGCACTGAACGATAGGTTTCAGACAGCTGCCAGCATTTCTCGTGAACTACATGCCTATCATGACATCAAAGCGTCTCGTAAAACAGTATCAAGACGCCTGAATGAAATTGGTCTGTTTGCGAGATCACCAACTAAGAAACCGTTGATAAACAAGAAGAACAAGAAACTCAGATTAAGTTTTGATCAAGAGCATGTGTTGTGGACAGATGATCAGTGGAAAATGTATTTTTTTCTGATGAAAGTAAGTTTAATGTATATGGATCTGATGGGAAGACATTTATAAGGAGGTTTGTTGGCGAAAGATTTAATAAAAAATGCACGAAGAAAACGGTTAAGTTGCAATAGAAGGTGCGCTGTATAGAAAATAAAGGTTTGTTCACTAGATATTAAATGTATGACCACCAATTTTGATATTTTGATATTTTAATGTTATTATTTTTAAATTTATTTTCTTTGTCCCACGGTTTTCGTCACTTTAATTTAAAAAAAAAATTGAATGGCTTTTTAAATAGTAACGTTATTATTTCAGCACGGATCAATAAGTGCACTAGTACCGTGTAATTAATATTGTATCAACATAAGAGATATGTTAAATGTGTGTAAGTTTATTTGTAACCGCCCTCTCCGAATGCTCTGGAGGAATTAAAAAAAAAAAACTGTCCCAGAGTTTTGGCCGCTAGTGTATATATATATATATATATATATATATATATATATATATATATATATATATATATATATATATATATATATATATAAAAGGGAGTTTTTGTATGTGTGTATGTGTGAGTGTGTCTGTGCGAGTTCGTTACCTATGGACTTCGAAACCACTGTGTGTGTGTGCAGTCAGCACCAACCCTATTCAGGAGTATGAAATTCATAAGCGGTCCCCAGTCGCATGTATATCCCCGTTAGGGGAGATGACGGCGTTAGGTTTTTGCTACTTTTTGCAGGGAGGTGTCGACGTCCTCCTACATATAGCACCTGGACTTCCCAAATTGGCCACCTATTTTAGTAATGATCAGGCTCAACGTTGCTTAACTTCGGTGATCTGACGGGAACCGGTGTGTCAACGTGATTATGCCGTATCTTCGAAACCACTGGGCTGATTTATAAATTTAAATATATAAAGTACATTTGTGTGAATTTTCATATAAATCTTCGAAACCACTGGGCTGATTTATATGAAATTTTACACAAATGTACTTTATATATTTAGCAGTGTTCTTAGATAGGTTTCGTGTCAGCATGTTTTCGATAAATATTGATAATCGATAATCGAAAAATCCGATGAAAGAAGGAACAGGCGATTTTGGCTAAAGTTTATACCTTATGCAATCTAACATCACAAGTAAATTTCAGAAAGCCCTATAATCATATAAATAATATAAAATAAACAGTGGGGTCTTTAATATGATAGATGCGCGTTCGAAATGAATGTTTCTGTTCAGAGCACAACTTCAACATGGTATTTGACGTTTGCATTTTAAACTTAAATTCAAGCCATTGTATAATAAAATAATTTTTATAAAATCAACAGAAGCTATCTACAATGAATTATAGACTATAATGTATTGTGAAATAAGTCACTGTTGGAAGGCATGTGAAGCTTTATCCAGGTGCACTGCGATACCCAACAAGAGCAGACAATCAATCCATTTCATTGAAAAATGATCGATTTCACCGATTTTCGTTGATCATCATTCAATCCCAGGCAACCTCGGGTCTCCCTGCATGGACATGTATATGTGCATGTGCATATGTATGTGTATGTATATGTAGCTTTGTATGCGTATGTTTATGTTTACACGTATGCATGAATTTATATATGTGCAGACTTTTAATTTATTTAAAAAATATTTGTTTTACTCATTTATTAATTTGTGTGCGTATATAAATATTTATATACACATGCGTGTATATAAATATGTATATACACATGCGCGTATGTAAATATGTATATAAACATGCGTGTATATAAATATGTATATACACATGCGTGTATATAAATATGTATATACACATGCGTGTATATAAATATATATATTTATATACACATGCGTGTATATAAATATGTATATACACATGCGTGTATATAAATATATATATATATACACATGCGTGTATATACATATTTATATACACATGTGTGTATATAAATATGTATATACACATGCGTGTATACTTGTATATCTATGAAATACCTATTTAGATAGAAAAGATTGATTGCAAATACAGATTACTTCATTTAACTGATAGAGTTAATAATTTAAGTTCTATTAAATGGTTTGAAAATCTGTTCCTCAAATCAAAATTTAGAGAATATTTTCCATCGACTCGAGCCGAACAAATTATCTTAAGTTAATAAAATAATAAGTTTTTAGTGAATTACGAAATAGAACTGGAGTAAATATAGGGTGGCCCCCCCCCAAATGCTACACTGATCAATTATAAGAAAGAACAACAGAAGTAGCGAAATTAGATTTCAGAGCATCTAGATTTACCCAACCAGAGTCATCATGAGTCTGAGGAGCGGATATTCATCGTAGAGTAGGGCTTTCGGTTGAATTCAAAGTTAAAACTTGTCAGTATCTTTTGGGATACACTGTATTATATTCAAATTATTTGATTTTCATTATCATAAACATTTTAAAAATGCATCGGTCCCTGTATGGCTGGATCGCTTAGATATCTATTTATAAACAACGGGGAAGGGCGACAGTGCCTACCAGATATTCTAAAAAAAAATGTGAGTGTTCCTTTTTTCTTTTCTTTTGTAATTTTCGGTGGCATTCTGGGAAACTTTTATTCGAAAGTTATTTATGACTGCGAGATTCATTTAGATTCCTAACGAGACACGGAAATGCAAACATGTAGATTGATCCGCGTAGACACATTACAATGTTTATATAATTTTATTTATTTTAAGCTCCACACACGCATTGAGCACTTTTGAAAAATATTAGTTTTTAGTTTATAATAATCTGTTAAAAACACTTACCCCATCCAATCAAGAGAAAATGACAGAGTCGTAATTTATCTGCCGAATAAGTCCAGACGAGAATTACGTGTAGGTAAAGGCCCTCCACAAACATCCAGAAAAAATTTGTTGACGTGAAATAATGCAATGATATCACCAAACTTTGGCAGACCCACTGAAAAACAGAAAACGAACAAATAGACATTAACAAAAATTGTTTTATAATGTAATGGCTGGCAAAAACATATTGGCCAGGGAATCGACGAACAAAAAATGAGAGATGATAGTTTTTATTATGCAAATATAAAGTCTCCACTTTTATCGATCAAAAATCTATTTCAAACGGATCGTGACAAATAGACAAAACTGTTCGCACGGACCCAGACTTGATATATCCAAGGCCTTTGAAAAAGTCTGGCTCGAAGGGCTGCTAATAAAAATTAAATCGTACGGTATAACTGGACATATACTAAATATAATTAGATCCTTCTTAAACAATGAACCATCCAGGTTGTCATTGACTGATGTACATCCACGCAGCTTAACATTAATGCGGGAGTGCCTCAGAGGTCGATCCTTGGACCACTATTGTTCCTGATATTCATAAATGACTTCCCTGATAATATTGCATCCGAGAGGAGTATATTTGCTGATGATACAATGCTATATAACATGCATGACGGAAGACTGGATGTACACAAATCTAAGCCAATGGGTGAATCCTTAGAAAATTATCTCCACCCTGAGTTTATGGAGCCTCCAACTCCACACTGGACCAGGCACACCACTCCCTCCCCGACTTTCCTTTGCGGACAGACGCCACACTTGACGATTTGAAAATTACCCCTTCTCAGGTGCATGTTATCATAAAAAACCTAAACACCTCAAAAGCATGTGGATCATATCTCATCCCGGCTGTGCTAATAGAAAAATACTCTGCTGAGGTTGCTCCTGTTCTCTCCAAACTTTACAATAAATGCCTTAATGAATCTTGCTTTCCCGACTGCTGGAAAACCGCTTCTGTGGTGCCAGCCTTCAAGAATTCTGGTGAAAAAACTAACCCACTAAATTATCGCCCCATTAGCCTCCTCCCGCTTTTCGCCAAAATATTTGAATCCTTAGTTAATCAAGCTCTAGTCCAACACCTAACAGCTGCTAAAATCCTGACCGACAAATATGGATTCAGGCAAACCCATTCAATAGCAGATATCTTAACTGTAATCACTGAACGTATATACCGTTCACTGGACAAAACAGGGGAGGGTAGAGCGGTAGCCCTTGATATATCTAAGGCTTTTGACAGGGTATGGCACGATGGACTTCTAAGGAAAATTAGATCATATGGTATCACTGGAAGAATACATAATGTAATTAAATCCTTCTTAAGTAAGAGAAAAATCCAAGTTGTCTTCGACGGTCGTACATCTAAACAATATGATATAAATGCGGGAGTACCCCAGGCGTTTATCCTTGGACCTTTATTATTCCTGATATTCATAAATGATCTCCCTGATAAAGTTGTTTCGGAGATGGTTATATTTGCCGATCACACCAGCCTCTATAACAGGTATGAGGGAAAACAAATGAACACATATCTAAGGAAATGGCAGAAACACTAGAGGATGACCTCCAATCTGTATTGGAATAGGGACAAAAATGGATGGTCGCATCAATACTGTCAAGACTAAGCTTGTTTCCTTCAATAATTACAAGAAACCTTTTCTACCACCAATAGCAATGGCCAAGAACAGACTGCCTGAAAGTACTTCCTTTAAACTCCTTGGCCTAACGTTTACAGGGAACATGAACTGGAGTATATACATTGAGAGCATTGCCAAGGCTGCTGCAAAGAACGTGGGCTCTCTCTCCGTGCCAGAAAATTACTTACGCCTGAAAGTATCCTGTACCTCTATAAGGCCACCATTCGCCCATGTATGGAGTACTGTTGTAACATTTGGGCTGGTACATCTGTTGCTTGTCTCTCACTCCTGGACAGGGTTCAAAAGAGAGTTGCCAACCTGATAGGCCCTGAACTGTCATCTAGGCTTCAGCCTCTGTCCCATCGACGAAATGATGTATCCCTCTGCCTGTTCTACAAATACTTTAATGATGAATGCTCTGACGAACTGCAAGCACTTGTACCTCCCCGACGTGACTACCCCCGACAAACTTGACAGGCAACTAAGTTTCACCCCTTTACAGTAGAGATCCCTAGGTGTAAGAAAGCCTTTTACTCCAATAGCTTCTTCGTCAGAACTGCAAGTCTTTGGAACTCCTTTCCGGGATACTGCTTTCCCAACTGTACTGATATGCAGAAGTTCAAGTGTAATGTGAACAAACATCTTTCTACTCATCTCCTTTCATAATGCCCCCGCAAATTATGCCCTGATAGTAGCCCCTTACTTCAAAGTGGCACTTTCCTTGTTTGGGGTGAAAATTTGATAATAAAAAGGACTAAGCTGCTCTCCTTTAACAATTAAAAGAAGCCTCTCCAACCACCGATATCCATGACAAATAACTTCCTACCTGAGAATTCTTCCTCCAAATTACTCGATCTAACATTTGCAGGCAATATGAACTGGAACAAATACAAAGAGGTCATTGCGAAGCTGCAAAGAAGGTAAATTCCCAAATATCGAACTAAAAGACTACTAACACCTATGAAAGCCACCATTCGCCCATGCATGGAGTATTGTTGTCAAATCTGGGATGGTACATATACCACTAGCCTCTTCCTCTTGGACAAGACCCCAAAAAGTTTTAAATTTAATAGGTCCCACTTTGTCAACTAAGCTCCAGCCCCTGTCTTATCGCCGCAATGTTGCATCTTTGCACCTGTTTTACAAATATTTTAATCGAATGTGCTCTGATGAACTCGTTGCACTTGTGCCCCCATTGGCGTATATATCCCCGACAAACCCGCTTATCAGCAAACTTTCACCCCTTCACTGTTGAGGTCCCTAAATGCCAGAAAGCGTTTTACGCTAATAGCTTCTTCCTTCGAACAGCTATACTTTGAAAATATCTTCCTGTTACCTGTGTCTTTAACTGTACTGATATGCAGAAGTTTAAATGTAACGCAAACCAACATCTTGCTAATCTTTCCTAGGCATGGTTCCAAATAGTAGCCTCTTACGTCCAAGTGACGATATGCCTTGTTTAGAGTGAGTGTGAGTAAAAAAGAGCGCCGGTCAGTTCAGTTCAAGGCAGGCAAACTTAGAAATAGGCCAAATAAACTATTGATGACGGTTTTCGGTTTTAGAAATATAAAATTGACAAGCAGTGTTGACCAGAAAACATTCTCTGATCATTTGCGTTCGCTTTAAGTTTGTTGGAATTTTTAATATCACTAGTTTGAACGAATGTAAAAAAAAGTAAATACACTCTTAAAAAATATCTTTAAATAAAGAAGAAAACATTTCAATTTGAAAAAATACTAAATAAACAATTAAAAACATTGAAAACCAGAAAAGTATATGAAAATACTTGATTTGATTATTTGCAAGAAAAACAATTTCAATTATAAAACGTTTTATTTAATAACTTATTAAAAAAGAAATTCCAATTATAAAAACAGTTTCATTTTATGTGTTAATAATTTAATAAAATATGATGAAAATAAATTATTCTTTGTTCTTCTCCCCTCCCCCAAAACATCCTCCCTAAAATATAATGGATAACAGTTTCCTGATAAACATCGTTTGTTAATTTCCGTATTAAAAAACAGAAGTCGTCATCAAGTTGACAGCTTCTCTTTTATTGCCGAGTCATCAAAAATATGAGACTGAGCGCCTTTCACTGCATCAACAGGCACATCTGGGGCCACGATGGGACAAGGATGGTACCTTACTAGAAGGTAAAAGTTGATGGACGGTTTTGTGTTAACCTGATTAATATCCTGACCTGTGAAATAGATGAGAGCTCGAATAAAATAAAATTGTCAATATTTAACATGCCCGTATATATTTTTGTATACACTTTCACTCATTTTCCAAACATACAAAATGTATTCCAAGATGGCGGTACAGTTAGTCAAGATGAAATCACGAGACGTCCACGTAAGGAATGTAACACACAAACACATTGGTAAATGGAATTGCTTAAATGTAACACACAAACACATTGGTAAATGGAATTGCTTAAATGTAACACACAAACACATTGGTAAATGGAATTGCTTAAATGTAACACACAAACACATTGGTAAATGGAATTGCTTAAATGTAACACACAACCACATTGGTAAATGGAATTGCATTAATGTAACACACAAACACATTGGTAAATGGAATTGCTTAAATGTAACACACAAACACATTGGTAAATGGAATTGCTTAAATGTAACACACAAACATATTGGTAAATGGAATTGCTTAAATGTAACACACAAACACATTGGTAAATGGAATTGCTTAAATGTAACACACAAACACATTGGTAAATGGAATTGCTTAAATGTAACACACAAACACATTGGTAAATGGAATTGCTTAAATGTAACACACAAACACATTGGTAAATGGAATTGCTTAAATGTAACACACAAACACATTGGTAAATGGAATTGCTTAAATGTAACACAAAAACACATTGGTAAATGGATTGCTTAAATGTAACACACAAACATATTGGTAAATGGAATTGCTTAAATGTAACACACAAACACATTGGTAAATGGAATTACTTAAATGTAACACACAAACACATTGGTACATGGAATTGCTTAAATGTAACACACAAACATATTGGTAAATGGAATTGCTTAAATGTAACACACAAACACATTGGTAAATGGAATTGCTTAAATGTAACACACAAACACATTGGTAAATGGAATTGCTTAAATGTAACACACAAACACATTGGTAAATGGAATTGCTTAAATGTAACACACAAACATATTGGTAAATGGAATTGCTTAAATGTAACACACAAACACATTGGTAAATGGAATTGCTTAAATGTAACACACAAACACATTGGTAAATGGAATTGCTTAAATGTAACACACAAACACATTGGTAAATGGAATTGCTTAAATGTAACACACAAACACATTGGTAAATGGAATTGCTTAAATGTAACACACAAACACATTGGTAAATGGAATTGCTTAAATGTAACACACAAACACATTGGTAAATGGAATTGCTTAAATGTAACACACAAACACATTGGTAAATGGAATTGCTTAAATGTAACACAAAAAAACCCATTCATAAATGGAATTGCTTAAATGTAACACACAAACACATTGGTAAATGGAATTGCTTAAATGTAACACACAAACACATTGGTAAATGGAATTGCTTAAATGTTACACACAAACACATTGGTAAATGGAATTGCTTAAATGTAACACACAAACACATTACTAAATGAAATTGCTTAAATGTAACACACAAACACATTGGTAAATGGAATTGCTTAAATGTAACACACAAACACATTGTTAAATGGAATTGCTTAAATGTAACACACAAACACATTGGTAAATGGAATTGCTTAAATGTAACACACAAACATATTGGTAAATGGAATTGCTTAAATGTAACACATAAACACATTGGTAAATGGAATTGCTTAAATGTAACACACAAACACATTGGTAAATGGAATTGCTTAAATGTAACACACAAACACATTGGTAAATGGAATTGCTTAAATATAACACACAAACACATTGGTAAATGGAATTGCTTAAATGTAACACACAAACACATTGGTAAATGGAATTGCTTAAATGTAACACACAAACACATTGGAAAATGGAATTGCTTAAATGTAACACACAAACATATTGGTAAATGTAATTGCTTAAATGTAACACACAAACACATTGGTAAATGGAATTGCTTAAATGTAACACACAAACACATTGGTAAATGGAATTGTTTAAATGTAACACACAAACACATTGGTAAATGGAATTGCTTAAATGTAACACACAAACACATTGGTAAATGGAATTGCTTAAATGTAACACACAAACACATTGGTAAATGGAATTGCTTAAATGTAACACACAAACACATTGGTAAATGGAATTGCTTAAATGTAACACAAACAAACCCATTGGTAAATGGAATTGCTTAAATGTAACACACAAACACATTGGTAAATGGAATTGCTTAAATGTAATACACAAACACATTACTAAATGAAATTGCTTAAATATAACACACAAACACATTGGTAAATGGAATTGCTTAAATGTGACACACAAACACATTGGTAAATGGAATTGCTTAAATGTAACACACAAACAGATTGGTAAATGGAATTGCTTAAATGTAACACACAAACACATTGGTAAATGGAACTGCTTAAATGTAACACACAAACATATTGGTAAATGGAATTGCTTAAATGTAACACACAAACTCATTGGTAAATGGAATTGCTTAAATGTAACACAAAAAAACCCATTGGTAAATGGAATAGCTTAAATGTAACACACAAACACATTGGTAAATGGAATTGCTTAAATGTAACACACAAACACATTGGTAAATGGAATTGCTTAAATGTAACACACAAACATATTGGTAAATGGAATTGCTTAAATGTAACACACAAACACATTGGTAAATGGAATTGCTTAAATGTAACACACAAACACATTGGTAAATGGAATTGCTTAAATGTAACACACAAACACATTGGTAAATGGAATTGCTTAAATGTAACACACAAACACATTGGTAAATGGAATTGCTTTAATGTAACACACAAACACATTGGTAAATGGAATTGCTTAAATGTAACACACAAACACATTGGTAAATGGAATTACTTAAATGTAACACAAAAAACCCATTGGTAAATGGAATTGCTTAAATGTAACACACAAACACATTGGTAAATGGAATTGCTTAAATGTAACACACAAACACATTGGTAAATGGAATTGCTTAAATGTTACACACAAACACATTGGTAAATGGAATTGCTTAAATGTAAGACACAAACACATTACTAAATGAAATTGCTGTAATGTAACACACAAACACATTGGTAAATGGAATTGCTTAAATGTAACACACAAACACATTGGTAAATGGAATTGCTTAAATGTAACACAAAAACACATTGGTAAATGGAATTGCTTAAATGTAACACACAAACACATTGGTAAATGGAACTGCTTAAATGTAACACACAAACACATTGGTAAATGGAATTGCTTAAATGTAACACACAAACACATCGGTAAATAGAATTGCTTAAATGTAACACACAAACACATTGGTAAATGGAATTGCTTAAATGTAACACACAAACACATTACTAAATAAAATTGCTTAAATGTAACACACAAACACATTCGTAAATGGAATTGCTTAAATGTAACACACAAACACATTGGTAAATGGAATTGCTTAAATGTAACACACAAACACATTGGTAAATGGAATTGCTTAAATGTAACACACAAACACATTGGTAAATGGAATTGCTTAAATGTAACACACAAACACATTGGTAAATTGATTGCTTAAATGTAACACACAAACATATTGGTAAATGGAATTGCTTAAATGTAACACACAAACACATTGGTAAATGGAATTGCTTAAATGTAACACACAAACACATTGGTAAATGGAATTGCTTAAATGTAACACACAAACATATTGGTAAATGGAATTGCTTAAATGTAACACACAAACACATTGGTAAATGGAATTGCTTAAATGTAACACACAAACACATTGGTAAATGGAATTGCTTAAATGTAACACACAAACACATTGGCAAATGGAATTGCTTAAATGTAACACACAAACATATTGGCAAATGGAATTGCTTAAATGTAACACACAAACACATTGGTAAATGGAATTGCTTAAATGTAACACACAAACACTTTGGTAAATGGAATTGCTTAAATGTAACACACAAACACATTGGTAAATGGAATTGCTTAAATGTAACACACAAACACATTGGTAAATGGAATTGCTTAAATGTAACACAAACAAACCCATTGGTAAATGGAATTGCTTAAATGTTACACACAAACACATTGGTAAATGGAATTGCTTAAATGTAACACACAAACACATTACTAAATGAAATTGCTTAAATATAACACACAAACACATTGGTAAATGGAATTGCTTACATGTGACACACAAACACATTGGTAAATGGAATTGCTTAAATGTAACACACAAACAGATTGGTAAATGGAATTGCTTAAATGTAACACACAAACACATTGGTAAATGGAACTGCTTAAATGTAACACACAAACATATTGGTAAATGGAATTGCTTAAATGTAACACACAAACTCATTGGTAAATGGAATTGCTTAAATGTAACACAAAAAAACCCATTGGTAAATGGAATAGCTTAAATGTAACACACAAACACATTGGTAAATGGAATTGCTTAAATGTAACACACAAACACATTGGTAAATGGAATTGCTTAAATGTAACACACAAACATATTGGTAAATGGAATTGCTTAAATGTAACACACAAACTCATTGGTAAATGGAATTGCTTAAATGTAACACACAAACACATTGGTAAATGGAATTGCTTAAATGTAACACACAAACACATTGGTAAATGGAATTGCTTAAATGTAACACACAAACACATTGGTAAATGGAATTGCTTAAATGTAACACACAAACACATTGGTAAATGGAATTGCTTAAATGTAACACACAAACACATTGGTAAATGGAATTGCTTAAATGTAACACACAAACACATTGGTAAATGGAATTGCTTAAATGTAACACACAAACATATTGGTAAATGGAATTGCTTAAATGTAACACACAAACACATTGGTAAATGGAATTGCTTAAATGTAACACACAAACACATTGGTAAATGGAATTGCTTAAATGTAACACACAAACACATTGGCAAATGGAATTGCTTAAATGTAACACACAAACATATTGGCAAATGGAATTGCTTAAATGTAACACACAAACACATTGGTAAATGGAATTGCTTAAATGTAACACACAAACACTTTGGTAAATGGAATTGCTTAAATGTAACACACAAACACATTGGTAAATGGAATTGCTTAAATGTAACACACAAACACATTGGTAAATGGAATTGCTTAAATGTAACACAAACAAACCCATTGGTAAATGGAATTGCTTAAATGTTACACACAAACACATTGGTAAATGGAATTGCTTAAATGTAACACACAAACACATTACTAAATGAAATTGCTTAAATATAACACACAAACACATTGGTAAATGGAATTGCTTACATGTGACACACAAACACATTGGTAAATGGAATTGCTTAAATGTAACACACAAACAGATTGGTAAATGGAATTGCTTAAATGTAACACACAAACACATTGGTAAATGGAACTGCTTAAATGTAACACACAAACATATTGGTAAATGGAATTGCTTAAATGTAACACACAAACTCATTGGTAAATGGAATTGCTTAAATGTAACACAAAAAAACCCATTGGTAAATGGAATAGCTTAAATGTAACACACAAACACATTGGTAAATGGAATTGCTTAAATGTAACACACAAACACATTGGTAAATGGAATTGCTTAAATGTAACACACAAACATATTGGTAAATGGAATTGCTTAAATGTAACACACAAACTCATTGGTAAATGGAATTGCTTAAATGTAACACACAAACACATTGGTAAATGGAATTGCTTAAATGTAACACACAAACACATTGGTAAATGGAATTGCTTAAATGTAACACACAAACACATTGGTAAATGGAATTGCTTAAATGTAACACACAAACACATTGGTAAATGGAATTGCTTAAATGTAACACACAAACACATTGGTAAATGGAATTGCTTAAATGTAACACACAAACATATTGGTAAATGGAATTGCTTAAATGTAACACACAAACACATTGGTAAATGGAATTGCTTAAATGTAACACACAAACACATTGGTAAATAGAATTGCTTAAATGTAACACACAAACACATTGGTAAATGGAATTGCTTTAATGTAACACACAAACACATTGGTAAATGGAATTGCTTAAATGTAACACACAAACACATTGGAAAATGGAATTGCTTAAATGTAACACAAACAAACCCATTGGTAAATGGAATTGCTTAAATGTTACACACAAACACATTGGTAAATGGAATTGCTTAAATGTAACACACAGACACATTACTAAATGAAATTGCTTAAATATAACACACAAACACATTGGTAAATGGAATTGCTTAAATGTGACACACAAACACATTGGTAAATGGAATTGCTTAAATGTGACACACAAACACATTGGTAAATGGAATTGCTTAAATGTAACAAACAAACACATTGGTAAATGGAATTGCTTAAATGTAACACACAAACACATTGGTAAATGGAATTGCTTAAATGTAACACACAAACATATTGGTAAATGGAATTGCTTAAATGTAACACACAAACTCATTGGTAAATGGAATTGCTTAAATGTAACACACAAACACATTGGTAAATGGAATTGCTTAAATGTAACACACAAACACATTGGTAAATGGAATTGCTTAAATGTAACACACAAACACATTGGTAAATGGAATTGCTTAAATGTAACACACAAACACATTGGTAAATGGAATTGCTTAAATGTAACACACAAACACATTGGTAAATGGAATTGCTTAAATGTAACACACAAACATATTGGTAAATGGAATTGCTTAAATGTAACACGCAAACACATTGGTAAATGGAATTGCTTAAATGTAACACACAAACACATTGGTAAATGGAATTGCTTAAATGTAACACACAAACACATTGGTAAATGGAATTGCTTAAATGTAACACACAAACACATTGGTAAATGGAATTGCTTTAATGTAACACACAAACACATTGGTAAATTGAATTGCTTAAATGTAACACACAAACACATTGGTAAATTGAATTACTTAAATGTAACACAAAAAACCCATTGGTAAATGGAATTGCTTAAATGTAACACACAAACACATTGGTAAATGGAATTGCTTAAATGTAACACACAAACACATTGGTAAATGGAATTGCTTAAATGTTACACACAAACACATTGGTAAATGGAATTGCTTAAATGTAAGACACAAACACATTACTAAATGATATTGCTGTAATGTAACACACAAACACATTGGTAAATGGAATTGCTTAAATGTAACACACAAACACATTGGTAAATGGAATTGCTTAAATGTAACACACAAACACATTGGTAAATGGAATTGCTTAAATGTAACACACAAACACATTGGTAAATGGAACTGCTTAAATGTAACACACAAACACATTGGTAAATGGAATTGCTTAAATGTAACACACAAACACATCGGTAAATAGAATTGCTTAAATGTAACACACAAACACATTGGTAAATGGAATTGCTTAAATGTAACACACAAACACATTACTAAATTAAATTGCTTAAATGTAACACACAAACACATTCGTAAATGGAATTGCTTAAATGTAACACACAAACACATTGGTAAATGGAATTGCTTAAATGTAACACACAAACACATCGGTAAATGGAATTGCTTAAATGTAACACACAAACACATTGGTAAATGGAATTGCTTAAATGTAACACACAAACACATTGGTAAATGGATTGCTTAAATGTAACACACAAACATATTGGTAAATGGAATTGCTTAAATGTAACACACAAACACATTGGTAAATGGAATTGCTTAAATGTAACACACAAACACATTGGTAAATGGAATTGCCTAAATGTAACACACAAACATATTGGTAAATGGAATTGCTTAAATGTAACACACAAACACATTGGTAAATGGAATTGCTTAAATGTAACACACAAATACATTGGTAAATGGAATTGCTTAAATGTAACACACAAACACATTGGCAAATGGAATTGCTTAAATGTAACACACAAACATATTGGCAAATGGAATTGCTTAAATGTAACACACAAACACATTGGTAAATGGAATTGCTTAAATGTAACACACAAAGACATTGGTAAATGGAATTGCTTAAATGTAACACACAAACACATTGGTAAATGGAATTGCTTAAATGTAACACACAAACACATTGGTAAATGGAATTGCTTAAATGTAACACACAAACATATTGGTAAATGGAATTGCTTAAATGTAACAGACAAACACATTGGTAAATGGAATTGCTTAAATGTAACACACAAACACATTGGTAAATGGAATTGCTTAAATGTAACACACAAACACATTGGTAAATGGAATTGCTTAAATGTAACACACAAACACATTGGTAAATGGAATTGCTTAAATGTAACACACAAACACATTGGTAAATGGAATTGCTTAAATGTAACACACAAACACATTGGTAAATGGAATTGCTTAAATGTAACACACAAACACATTGGTAAATGGAATTGCTTAAATGTAACACACAAACACTTTGGTAAATGGAATTGCTTAAATGTAACACACAAACACATTGGTAAATGGAATTGCTTAAATGTAACACACAAACACATTGGTAAATGGAATTGCTTAAATGTAACACAAACAAACCCATTGGTAAATGGAATTGCTTAAATGTTACACACAAACACATTGGTAAATGGAATTGCTTAAATGTAACACACAAACACATTACTAAATGAAATTGCTTAAATATAACACACAAACACATTGGTAAATGGAATTGCTTAAATGTGACACACAAACACATTGGTAAATGGAATTGCTTAAATGTAACACACAAACAGATTGGTAAATGGAATTGCTTAAATGTAACACACAAACACATTGGTAAATGGAACTGCTTAAATGTAACACACAAACATATTGGTAAATGGAATTGCTTAAATGTAACACACAAACTCATTGGTAAATGGAATTGCTTAAATGTAACACAAAAAAACCCATTGGTAAATGGAATAGCTTAAATGTAACACACAAACACATTGGTAAATGGAATTGCTTAAATGTAACACACAAACACATTGGTAAATGGAATTGCTTAAATGTAACACACAAACATATTGGTAAATGGAATTGCTTAAATGTAACACACAAACTCATTGGTAAATGGAATTGCTTAAATGTAACACACAAACACATTGGTAAATGGAATTGCTTAAATGTAACACACAAACACATTGGTAAATGGAATTGCTTAAATGTAACACACAAACACATTGGTAAATGGAATTGCTTAAATGTAACACACAAACACATTGGTAAATGGAATTGCTTAAATGTAACACACAAACACATTGGTAAATGGAATTGCTTAAATGTAACACACAAACATATTGGTAAATGGAATTGCTTAAATGTAACACACAAACACATTGGTAAATGGAATTGCTTAAATGTAACACACAAACACATTGGTAAATAGAATTGCTTAAATGTAACACACAAACACATTGGTAAATGGAATTGCTTAAATGTAACACACAAACACATTGGTAAATGGAATTGCTTTAATGTAACACACAAACACATTGGTAAATGGAATTGCTTAAATGTAACACACAAACACATTGGTAAATGGAATTGCTTAAATGTAACACAAACAAACCCATTGGTAAATGGAATTGCTTAAATGTTACACACAAACACATTGGTAAATGGAATTGCTTAAATGTAACACACAGACACATTACTAAATGAAATTGCTTAAATATAAACCACAAACACATTGGTAAATGGAATTGCTTAAATGTGACACACAAACACATTGGTAAATGGAATTGCTTAAATGTGACACACAAACACATTGGTAAATGGAATTGCTTAAATGTAACACACAAACACATAGGTAAATAGAACTGCTTAAATGTAACACACAAACACATTGGTAAATGGAATTGCTTAAATGTAACACACAAACACATCGGTAAATAGAATTGCTTAAATGTAACACACAAACACATTGGTAAATGGAATTGCTTAAATGTAACACACAAACACATTACTAAATTAAATTGCTTAAATGTAACACACAAACACATTCGTAAATGGAATTGCTTAAATGTAACACACAAACACATTGGTAAATGGAATTGCTTAAATGTAACACACAAACACATTGGTAAATGGAATTGCTTAAATGTAACACACAAACACATTGGTAAATGGAATTGCTTAAATGTAACACACAAACACATTGGTAAATGGATTGCTTAAATGTAACACACAAACATATTGGTAAATGGAATTGCTTAAATGTAACACACAAACACATTGGTAAATGGAATTGCTTAAATGTAACACACAAACACATTGGTAAATGGAATTGCTTAAATGTAACACACAAACATATTGGTAAATGGAATTGCTTAAATGTAACACACAAACACATTGGTAAATGGAATTGCTTAAATGTAACACACAAACACATTGGTAAATGGAATTGCTTAAATGTAACACACAAACACATTGGCAAATGGAATTGCTTAAATGTAACACACAAACATATTGGCAAATGGAATTGCTTAAATGTAACACACAAACACATTGGTAAATGGAATTGCTTAAATGTAACACACAAACACATTTGTAAATGGAATTGCTTAAATGTAACACACAAACACATTGGTAAATGGAATTGCTTAAATGTAACACACAAACACATTGGTAAATGGAATTGCTTAAATGTAACACACAAACATATTGGTAAATGGAATTGCTTAAATGTAACAGACAAACACATTGGTAAATGGAATTGCTTAAATGTAACACACAAACACATTGGTAAATGGATTGCTTAAATGTAACACACAAACATATTGGTAAATGGAATTGCTTAAATGTAACACACAAACACATTGGTAAATGGAATTGCTTAAATGTAACACACAAACACATTGGTAAATGGAATTGCTTAAATGTAACACACAAACACATTGGTAAATGGAATTGCTTAAATGTAACACACAAACACATTGGTAAATGGAATTGCTTAAATGTAACACACAAACACATTGGTAAATGGAATTGCTTAAATGTAACACACAAACACATTGGCAAATGGAATTGCTTAAATGTAACACACAAACATATTGGCAAATGGAATTGCTTAAATGTAACACACAAACACATTGGTAAATGGAATTGCTTAAATGTAACACACAAACACTTTGGTAAATGGAATTGCTTAAATGTAACACACAAACACATTGGTAAATGGAATTGCTTAAATGTAACACACAAACACATTGGTAAATTGAATTGCTTAAATGTAACACAAACAAACCCATTGGTAAATGGAATTGCTTAAATGTTACACACAAACACATTGGTAAATGGAATTGCTTAAATGTAACACACAAACACATTACTAAATGAAATTGCTTAAATATAACACACAAACACATTGGTAAATGGAATTGCTTACATGTGACACACAAACACATTGGTAAATGGAATTGCTTAAATGTAACACACAAACAGATTGGTAAATGGAATTGCTTAAATGTAACACACAAACACATTGGTAAATGGAACTGCTTAAATGTAACACACAAACATATTGGTAAATGGAATTGCTTAAATGTAACACACAAACTCATTGGTAAATGGAATTGCTTAAATGTAACACAAAAAAACCCATTGGTAAATGGAATAGCTTAAATGTAACACACAAACACATTGGTAAATGGAATTGCTTAAATGTAACACACAAACACATTGGTAAATGGAATTGCTTAAATGTAACACACAAACATATTGGTAAATGGAATTGCTTAAATGTAACACACAAACTCATTGGTAAATGGAATTGCTTAAATGTAACACACAAACACATTGGTAAATGGAATTGCTTAAATGTAACACAGAAACACATTGGTAAATGGAATTGCTTAAATGTAACACACAAACACATTGGTAAATTGAATTGCTTAAATGTAACACACAAACACATTGGTAAATGGAATTGCTTAAATGTAACACACAAACACATTGGTAAATGGAATTGCTTAAATGTTACACACAAACATATTGGTAAATGGAATTGCTTAAATGTAACACACAAACACATTGGTAAATGGAATTGCTTAAATGTAACACACAAACACATTGGTAAATAGAATTGCTTAAATGTAACACACAAACACATTGGTAAATGGAATTGCTTTAATGTAACACACAAACACATTGGTAAATGGAATTGCTTAAATGTAACACACAAACACATTGGAAAATGGAATTGCTTAAATGTAACACAAACAAACCCATTGGTAAATGGAATTGCTTAAATGTTACACACAAACACATTGGTAAATGGAATTGCTTAAATGTAACACACAGACACATTACTAAATGAAATTGCTTAAATATAACACACAAACACATTGGTAAATGGAATTGCTTAAATGTGACACACAAACACATTGGTAAATGGAATTGCTTAAATGTGACACACAAACACATTGGTAAATGGAATTGCTTAAATGTAACACACAAACACATTGGTAAATGGAATTGCTTAAATGTAACACACAAACACATTGGTAAATGGAATTGCTTAAATGTAACACACAAACATATTGTTAAATGGAATTGCTTAAATGTAACACACAAACTCATTGGTAAATGGAATTGCTTAAATGTAACACACAAACACATTGGTAAATGGAATTGCTTAAATGTAACACACAAACACATTGGTAAATGGAATTGCTTAAATGTAACACACAAACACATTGGTAAATGGAATTGCTTAAATGTAACACACAAACACATTGGTAAATGGAATTGCTTAAATGTAACACACAAACACATTGGTAAATGGAATTGCTTAAATGTAACACACAAACATATTGGATAAATGGAATTGCTTAAATGTAACACGCAAACACATTGGTAAATGGAATTGCTTAAATGTAACACACAAACACATTGGTAAATGGAATTGCTTAAATGTAACACACAAACACATTGGTAAATGGAATTGCTTAAATGTAACACACAAACACATTGGTAAATGGAATTGCTTTAATGTAACACACAAACACATTGGTAAATGGAATTGCTTAAATGTAACACACAAACACATTGGTAAATTGAATTACTTAAATGTAACACAAAAAACCCATTGGTAAATGGAATTGCTTAAATGTAACACACAAACACATTGGTAAATGGAATTGCTTAAATGTAACACACAAACACATTGGTAAATGGAATTGCTTAAATGTTACACACAAACACATTGGTAAATGGAATTGCTTAAATGTAAGACACAAACACATTACTAAATGATATTGCTATAATGTAACACACAAACACATTGGTAAATGGAATTGCTTAAATGTAACACACAAACACATTGGTAAATGGAATTGCTTAAATGTAACACACAAACACATTGGTAAATTGAATTGCTTAAATGTAACACACAAACACATTGGTAAATGGAACTGCTTAAATGTAACAGACAAACACATTGGTAAATGGAATTGCTTAAATGTAACACACAAACACATCGGTAAATAGAATTGCTTAAATGTAACACACAAACACATTGGTAAATGGAATTGCTTAAATGTAACACACAAACACATTACTAAATTAAATTGCTTGAATGTAACACACAAACACATTCGTAAATGGAATTGCTTAAATGTAACACACAAACACATTGGTAAATGGAATTGCTAAAATGTAACACACAAACACATTGGTAAATGGAATTGCTTAAATGTAACACACAAACACATTGGTAAATGGATTGCTAAAATGTAACACACAAACATATTGGTAAATGGAATTGCTTAAATGTAACACACAAACACATTGGTAAATGGAACTGCTTAAATGTAACACACAAACACATTGGTAAATGGAATTGCTTAAATGTAACACACAAACATATTGGTAAATGGAATTGCTATAATGTAACACACAAACACATTGGTAAATGGAATTGCTTAAATGTAACACACAAACACATTGGTAAATGGAATTGCTTAAATGTAACACACAAACACATTGGTAAATGGAATTGCTTAAATGTAACACACAAACATATTGGCAAATGGAATTGCTTAAATGTAACACACAAACACATTGGTAAATGGAATTGCTTAAATGTAACACACAAACACATTGGTAAATGGAATTGCTTAAATGTAACACACAAACACATTGGTAAATGGAATTGCTTAAATGTAACACACAAACATATTGGTAAATGGAATTGCTTAAATGTAACACACAAACTCATTGGTAAATGGAATTGCTTAAATGTAACACACAAACACATTGGTAAATGGAATTGATTAAATGTAACACACAAACACATTGGTAAATGGAATTGCTTAAATGTAACACACAAACACATTGGTAAATGGAATTGCTTAAATGTAACACACAAACACATTGGTAAATGGAATTGCTTAAATGTAACACACAAACACATTGGTAAATGGAATTGCTTAAATGTAACACACAAACATATTGGATAAATGGAATTGCTTAAATGTAACACGCAAACACATTGGTAAATGGAATTGCTTAAATGTAACACACAAACACATTGGTAAATGGAATTGCTTAAATGTAACACACAAACACATTGGTAAATGGAATTGCTTAAATGTAACACACAAACACATTGGTAAATGGAATTGCTTTAATGTAACACACAAACACATTGGTAAATGGAATTGCTTAAATGTAACACACAAACACATATGTAAATTGAATTACTTAAATGTAACACAAAAAACCCATTGGTAAATGGAATTGCTTAAATGTAACACACAAACACATTGGTAAATGGAATTGCTTAAATGTAACACACAAACACATTGGTAAATGGAATTGCTTAAATGTTACACACAAACACATTGGTAAATGGAATTGCTTAAATATAAGACACAAACACATTACTAAATGATATTGCTGTAATGTAACACACAAACACATTGGTAAATGGAATTGCTTAAATGTAACACACAAACACATTGGTAAATGGAATTGCTTAAATGTAACACACAAACACATTGGTAAATGGAATTGCTTAAATGTAACACACAAACACATTGGTAAATGGAACTGCTTAAATGTAACACACAAACACATTGGTAAATGGAATTGCTTAAATGTAACACACAAACACATCGGTAAATAGAATTGCTTAAATGTAACACACAAACACATTGGTAAATGGAATTGCTTAAATGTAACACACAAACACATTACTAAATTAAATTGCTTGAATGTAACACACAAACACATTCGTAAATGGAATTGCTTTAATGTAACACACAAACACATTGGTAAATGGAATTGCTTAAATGTAACACACAAACACATTGGTAAATGGAATTGCTTAAATGTAACACACAAACACATTGGTAAATGGATTGCTTAAATGTAACACACAAACATATTGGTAAATGGAATTGCTTAAATGTAACACACAAACACATTGGTAAATGGAACTGCTTAAATGTAACACACAAACACATTGGTAAATGGAATTGCTTAAATGTAACACACAAACATATTGGTAAATGGAATTGCTTAAATGTAACACACAAACACATTGGTAAATGGAATTGCTTAAATGTAACACACAAACACATTGGTAAATGGAATTGCTTAAATGTAACACACAAACACATTGGCAAATGGAATTGCTTAAATGTAACACACAAACATATTGGCAAATGGAATTGCTTAAATGTAACACACAAACACATTGGTAAATGGAATTGCTTAAATGTAACACACAAACACATTGGTAAATGGAATTGCTTAAATGTAACACACAAACACATTGGTAAATGGAATTGCTTAAATGTAACACACAAACACATTGGTAAATGGAATTGCTTAAATGTAACACACAAACATATTGGTAAATGGAATTGCTTAAATGTAACACACAAACACATTGGTAAATGGAATTGCTTAAATGTAACACACAAACACATTGGTAAATGGAATTGCTTAAATGTAACACACAAACACATTGGTAAATGGAATTGCTTAAATGTAACACACAAACACATTGGTAAATGGAATTGCTTAAATGTAACACACAAACACATTGGTAAATGGAATTGCTTAAATGTAACACACAAACACATTGGTAAATGGAATTGCTTAAATGTAACACACAAACACATTGGTAAATGGAATTGCTTAAATGTAACACACAAACACTTTGGTAAATGGAATTGCTTAAATGTAACACACAAACACATTGGTAAATGGAATTGCTTAAATGTAACACACAAACACATTGGAAAATTGAATTGCTTAAATGTAACACAAACAAACCCATTGGTAAATGGAATTGCTTAAATGTTACACACAAACACATTGGTAAATGGAATTGCTTAAATGTAACACACAAACACATTACTAAATGAAATTGCTTAAATATAACACACAAACACATTGGTAAATGGAATTGCTTAAATGTGACACACAAACACATTGGTAAATGGAATTGCTTAAATGTAACACACAAACAGATTGGTAAATGGAATTGCTTAAATGTAACACACAAACACATTGGTAAATGGAATTGCTTAAATGTAACACACAAACATATTGGTAAATGGAATTGCTTAAATGTAACACACAAACTCATTGGTAAATGGAATTGCTTAAATGTAACACAAAAAAACCCATTGGTAAATGGAATAGCTTAAATGTAACACACAAACACATTGGTAAATGGAATTGCTTAAATGTAACACACAAACACATTGGTAAATGGAATTGCTTAAATGTAACACACAAACATATTGGTAAATGGAATTGCTTAAATGTAACACACAAACTCATTGGTAAATGGAATTGCTTAAATGTAACACACAAACACATTGGTAAATGGAATTGCTTAAATGTAACACACAAACACATTGGTAAATGGAATTGCTTAAATGTAACACACAAACACATTGGTAAATGGAATTGCTTAAATGTAACACACAAACACATTGGTAAATGGAATTGCTTAAATGTAACACACAAACACATTGGTAAATGGAATTGCTTAAATGTAACACACAAACATATTGGTAAATGGAATTGCTTAAATGTAACACACAAACACATTGGTAAATGGAATTGCTTAAATGTAACACACAAACACATTGGTAAATAGAATTGCTTAAATGTAACACACAAACACATTGGTAAATGGAATTGCTTAAATGTAACACAAAAACACATTGGTAAATGGAATTGCTTTAATGTAACACACAAACACATTGGTAAATGGAATTGCTTAAATGTAACACACAAACACATTGGTAAATGGAATTGCTTAAATGTAACACAAACAAACCCATTGGTAAATGGAATTGCTTAAATGTTACACACAAACACATTGGTAAATGGAATTGCTTAAATGTAACACACAGACACATTACTAAATGAAATTGCTTAAATATAACACACAAACACATTGGTAAATGGAATTGCTTAAATGTGACACACAAACACATTGGTAAATGGAATTGCTTAAATGTAACACACAAACACATTGGTAAATGGAATTGCTTAAATGTAACACACAAACACATAGGTAAATAGAACTGCTTAAATGTAACACACAAACACATTGGTAAATGGAATTGCTTAAATGTAACACACAAACATATTGGTAAATGGAATTGCTTAAATGTAACACACAAACACATTGGTAAATGGAATTGCTTAAATGTAACACACAAACACATTGGTAAATAGAATTGCTTAAATGTAACACACAAACACATTGGTAAATGGAATTGCTTAAATGTAACACAAAAACACATTGGTAAATGGAATTGCTTTAATGTAACACACAAACACATTGGTAAATGGAATTGCTTAAATGTAACACACAAACACATTGGTAAATGGAATTGCTTAAATGTAACACAAACAAACCCATTGGTAAATGGAATTGCTTAAATGTTACACACAAACACATTGGTAAATGGAATTGCTTAAATGTAACACACAGACACATTACTAAATGAAATTGCTTAAATATAACACACAAACACATTGGTAAATGGAATTGCTTAAATGTGACACACAAACACATTGGTAAATGGAATTGCTTAAATGTAACACACAAACACATTGGTAAATGGAATTGCTTAAATGTAACACACAAACACATAGGTAAATAGAACTGCTTAAATGTAACACACAAACACATTGGTAAATGGAATTGCTTAAATGTAACACACAAACACATTGGTAAATAGAATTGCTTAAATGTAACACACAAACACATTGGTAAATGGAATTGCTTAAATGTAACACACAAACACATTACTAAATTAAATTGCTAAAATGTAACACACAAACACATTCGTAAATGGAATTGCTTAAATGTAACACACAAACACATTGGTAAATGGAATTGCGTAAATGTAACACACAAACACATTGGTAAATGGAATTGCTTAAATGTAACACACAAACACATTGGTAAATGGAATTGCTTAAATGTAACACACAAACACATTGGAAAATGAAATTGCTTAAATGTAATACACAAACATATTGGTAAATGGAATTGCTTAAATGTAACACACAAACACATTGGTAAATGGAATTGCTTAAATGTAACACACAAACACATTGGTAAATGGAATTGCTTAAATGTAACACACAAACATATTGGTAAATGGAATTGCTTAAATGTAACACACAAACACATTGGTAAATGGAATTGCTTAAATGTAACACACAAACACATTGGTAAATGGAATTGCTTAAATGTAACACACAAACACATTGGCAAATGGAATTGCTTAAATGTAACACACAAACATATTGGCAAATGGAATTGCTTAAATGTAACACACAAACACATTGGTAAATGGAATTGCTTAAATGTAACACACAAACATATTGGTAAATGGAATTGCTTAAATGTAACACACAAACTCATTGGTAAATGGAATTGCTTAAATGTAACACAAAAAAACCCATTGGTAAATGGAATAGCTTAAATGTAACACACAAACCCCTTTGTAAATGGAATTGCTTAAATGTAACACACAAACACATTGGTAAATGGAATTGCTTAAATGTAACACACAAACATATTGGTAAATGGAATTGCTTAAATGTAACACACAAACTCATTGGTAAATGGAATTGCTTAAATGTAACACACAAACACATTGGTAAATGGAATTGCTTAAATGTAACACACAAACACATTGGTAAATGGAATTGCTTAAATGTAACACACAAACACATTGGTAAATGGAATTGCTTAAATGTAACACACAAACACATTGGTAAATGGAATTGCTTAAATGTAACACACAAACACATTGGTAAATGGAATTGCTTAAATGTAACACACAAACATATTGGTAAATGGAATTGCTTAAATGTAACACACAAACACATTGGTAAATGGAATTGCTTAAATGTAACACACAAACACATTGGTAAATAGAATTGCTTAAATGTAACACACAAACACATTGGTAAATGGAATTGCTTAAATGTAACACAAAAACACATTGGTAAATGGAATTGCTTTAATGTAACACACAAACACATTGGTAAATGGAATTGCTTAAATGTAACACACAAACACATTGGTAAATGGAATTGCTTAAATGTAACACAAACAAACCCATTGGTAAATGGAATTGCTTAAATGTTACACACAAACACATTGGTAAATGGAATTGCTTAAATGTAACACACAGACACATTACTAAATGAAATTGCTTAAATATAACACACAAACACATTGGTAAATGGAATTGCTTAAATGTGACACACAAACACATTGGTAAATGGAATTGCTTAAATGTAACACACAAACACATTGGTAAATGGAATTGCTTAAATGTAACACACAAACACATAGGTAAATAGAACTGCTTAAATGTAACACACAAACACATTGGTAAATGGAATTGCTTAAATGTAACACACAAACATATTGGTAAATGGAATTGCTTAAATGTAACACACAAACACATTGGTAAATGGAATTGCTTAAATGTAACACACAAACACATTGGTAAATAGAATTGCTTAAATGTAACACACAAACACATTGGTAAATGGAATTGCTTAAATGTAACACAAAAACACATTGGTAAATGGAATTGCTTTAATGTAACACACAAACACATTGGTAAATGGAATTGCTTAAATGTAACACACAAACACATTGGTAAATGGAATTGCTTAAATGTAACACAAACAAACCCATTGGTAAATGGAATTGCTTAAATGTTACACACAAACACATTGGTAAATGGAATTGCTTAAATGTAACACACAGACACATTACTAAATGAAATTGCTTAAATATAACACACAAACACATTGGTAAATGGAATTGCTTAAATGTGACACACAAACACATTGGTAAATGGAATTGCTTAAATGTAACACACAAACACATTGGTAAATGGAATTGCTTAAATGTAACACACAAACACATAGGTAAATAGAACTGCTTAAATGTAACACACAAACACATTGGTAAATGGAATTGCTTAAATGTAACACACAAACACATTGGTAAATAGAATTGCTTAAATGTAACACACAAACACATTGGTAAATGGAATTGCTTAAATGTAACACACAAACACATTACTAAATTAAATTGCTAAAATGTAACACACAAACACATTCGTAAATGGAATTGCTTAAATGTAACACACAAACACATTGGTAAATGGAATTGCGTAAATGTAACACACAAACACATTGGTAAATGGAATTGCTTAAATGTAACACACAAACACATTGGTAAATGGAATTGCTTAAATGTAACACACAAACACATTGGAAAATGAAATTGCTTAAATGTAATACACAAACATATTGGTAAATGGAATTGCTTAAATGTAACACACAAACACATTGGTAAATGGAATTGCTTAAATGTAACACACAAACACATTGGTAAATGGAATTGCTTAAATGTAACACACAAACATATTGGTAAATGGAATTGCTTAAATGTAACACACAAACACATTGGTAAATGGAATTGCTTAAATGTAACACACAAACACATTGGTAAATGGAATTGCTTAAATGTAACACACAAACACATTGGCAAATGGAATTGCTTAAATGTAACACACAAACATATTGGCAAATGGAATTGCTTAAATGTAACACACAAACACATTGGTAAATGGAATTGCTTAAATGTAACACACAAACACATTGGTAAATGGAATTGCTTAAATGTAACACACAAACACATTGGTAAATGGAATTGCTTAAATGTAACACACAAACACATTGGTAAATGGAATTGCTTAAATGTAACACACAAACATATTGGTAAATGGAATTGCTTAAATGTAACAGACAAACACATTGGTAAATGGAATTGCTTAAATGTAACACACAAACACATTGGTAAATGGAATTGCTTAAATGTTACACACAAACACATTGGTAAATGGAATTGCTTAAATGTAACACACAAACACATTACTAAATGAAATTGCTTAAATATAACACACAAACACATTGGTAAATGGAATTGCTTAAATGTGACACACAAACACATTGGTAAATGGAATTGCTTAAATGTAACACACAAACAGATTGGTAAATGGAATTGCTTAAATGTAACACACAAACACATTGGTAAATGGAACTGCTTAAATGTAACAGACAAACATATTGGTAAATGGAATTGCTTAAATGTAACACACAAACTCATTGGTAAATGGAATTGCTTAAATGTAACACAAAAAAAACCATTGGTAAATGGAATAGCTTAAATGTAACACACAAACACATTGGTAAATGGAATTGCTTAAATGTAACACACAAACACATTGGTAAATGGAATTGCTTAAATGTAACACACAAACATATTGGTAAATGGAATTGCTTAAATGTAACACACAAACCCATTGGTAAATGGAATTGCTTAAATGTAACACACAAACACATTGGTAAATGGAATTGCTTAAATGTAACACACAAACACATTGGTAAATGGAATTGCTTAAATGTAACACACAAACACATTGGTAAATGGAATTGCTTAAATGTAACACACAAACACATTGGTAAATGGAATTGCTTAAATGTAACACACAAACACATTGGTAAATGGAATTGCTTAAATGTAACACACAAACATATTGGTAAATGGAATTGCTTAAATGTAACACACAAACACATTGGTAAATGGAATTGCTTAAATGTAACAAACAAACACATTGTTAAATAGAATTGCTTAAATGTAACACACAAACACATTGGTAAATGGAATTGCTTAAATGTAACACACAAACACATTGGTAAATGGAATTGCTTTAATGTAACACACAAACACATTGGTAAATGGAATTGCTTAAATGTAACACACAAACACATTGGTAAATTGAATTGCTTAAATGTAACACAAACAAACCCATTGGTAAATGGAATTGCTTAAATGTTACACACAAACACATTGGTAGATGGAATTGCTTAAATGTAACACACAGACACATTACTAAATGAAATTGCTTAAATATAACACACAAACACATTGGTAAATGGAATTGCTTAAATGTAACACACAAACACATTGGTAAATGGAATGTCTTAAATGTAACACACAAACATATTGGTAAATGGAATTGCTTAAATGTAACACACAAACTCATTGGTAAATGGAATTGCTTAAATGTAACACACAAACACATTGGTAAATGGAATTGCTTAAATGTAACACACAAACACATTGGTAAATGGAATTGCTTAAATGTAACACACAAACACATTGGTAAATGGAATTGCTTAAATGTAACACACAAACACATTGGTAAATGGAATTGCTTAAATGTAACACACAAACACATTGGTAAATGGAATTGCTTAAATGTAACACACAAACATATTGGTAAATGGAATTGCTTAAATGTAACACACAAACACATTGGTAAATGGAATTGCTTAAATGTAACACACAAACACATTGGTAAATGGAATTGCTTAAATGTAACACACAAACACATTGGTAAATGGAATTGCTTAAATGTAACACACAAACACATTGGTAAATGGAATTGCTTAAATGTAACACACAAACACATTGGTAAATGGAATTGCTTAAATGTAACACACAAACACATTGGTAAATGGAATTGCTTAAATGTAACACAAAAAAACCCATTGGTAAATGGAATTGCTTAAATGTAACACACAAACACATTGGTAAATGGAATTGCTTAAATGTAACACACAAACACATTGGTAAATGGAATTGCTTAAATGTTACACACAAACACATTGGTAAATGGAATTGCTTAAATGTAACACACAAACACATTGGTAAATGGAATTGCTTAAATGTAACACACAAACATATTGGTAAATGGAATTGCTTAAATGTAACACACAAACACATTGGTAAATGGAATTGCTTAAATGTAACACACAAACACATTGGTAAATGGAATTGCTTAAATGTAACACACAAACACATTGGTAAATGGAATTGCTTAAATGTAACACACAAACACATTGGTAAATGGAATTGCTTAAATGTAACACAAAAAACCCATTAGTAAATGGAATTGCTTAAATGTAACACACAAACACATTGGTAAATGGAATTGCTTAAATGTAACACACAAACACATTGGTAAATGAAATTGCTTAAATGTAACACACAAACACATTGGTAAATGGAATTGCTTAAATGTAACACACAAACACATTGGTAAATGGAATTGCTTAAATGTAACACACAAACACATTGGTAAATGGAATTGCTTAAATGTAACACACAAACACATTGGTAAATGGAATTGCTTAAATGTAACACAAAAAACCCATTAGTAAATGGAATTGCTTAAATGTAACACACAAACACATTGGTAAATGGAATTGCTTAAATGTAACACACAAACACATTGGTAAATGAAATTGCTTAAATGTAACACACAAACACATTGGTAAATGGAATTGCTTAAATGTAACACACAAACACATTGGTAAATGGAATTGCTTAAATGTAACACACAAACACATTGGTAAATGGAATTGCTTAAATGTAACACACAAACACATTGGTAAATGGAATTGCTTAAATGTAACACAAAAAACCCATTGGTAAATGGAATTGCTTAAATGTAACACACAAACACATTGGTAAATGGAATTGCTTAAATGTAACACACAAACACATTGGTAAATGGAATTGCTTAAATGTAACACGCAAACACATTGGTAAATGGAATTGCTTAAATGTAACACACAAACACATTACTAAATGAAATTGCTTAAATGTAACACACAAACACATTGGTAAATTGAATTGCTTTAATGTAACACACAAACACATTGGTAAATGGAATTGCTTAAATGTAACACACAAACACATTGGTAAATGGAATTGCTTAAATGTAACACACAAACACATTGGTAAATGGAACTGCTTAAATCTAACACACAAACACATTGGTAAATGGAATTGCTTAAATGTAACACACAAACACATTGGTAAATGGAATTGCTTAAATGTAACACACAAACACATTGGTAAATGGAATTGCTTAAATGTAACACACAAACACATTGGTAAATGGAATTGCTTAAATGTAACACACAAACACATTGGTAAATGGAATTGCTTAAATGTAACACACAAACACATTGGTAAATGGAATTGCTTAAATGTAACACACAAACACATTGGTAAATGGAATTGCTTAAATGTAACACACAAACACATTGGAAAATGAAATTGCTTAAATGTAACACACAAACACATTGGTAAATGGAATTGCTTAAATGTAACACACAAACACATTGGTAAATGGAATTGCTTAAATGTAACACACAAACACATTGGTAAATGGAATTGCTTAAATGTAACACACAAACATATTGGTAAATGGAATTGCTTAAATGTAACACACAAACACATTGGTAAATGGAATTGCTTAAATGTAACACACAAACACATTGGTAAATGGAATTGCTTAAATGTAACACACAAACACATTGGTAAATGGAATTGCTTAAATGTAACACACAAACACATTGGTAAATGGAATTGCTTAAATGTAACACACAAACACATTGGTAAATGGGATTGCTTAAATGTAACACACAAACATATTGGTAAATGGAATTGCTTAAATGTAACACACAAACACATTGGTAAATGGAATTGCTTAAATGTAGCACACAAACACATTGATAAATGGAATTACTTAAATGTAACACACAAACACATTGGTAAATGGAATTGCTTAAATGTAACACACAAACACATTGGTAAATGGAATTGCTTAAATGTAACACACAAACACATTGGTAAATGGAATTGCTTAAATGTAACACACAAACACATTGGTAAATGGAATTGCTTAAATGTAACACACAAACACATTGGTAAATGGAATTGCTTAAATGTAACACACAAACCCATTGGTAAATGGAATTGCTTAAATGTAACACACAAACACATTGGTAAATGGAATTGCTTAAATGTAACACACAAACACATTGGTAAATGGAATTGCTTAAATGTAACACACAAACACATTGGTAAATGGAATTGCTTAAATGTAACACAAAAAACCCATTGGTAAATGGAATTGCTTAAATGTAACACACAAACACATTGGTAAATGGAATTGCTTAAATGTAACACACAAACACATTGGTAAATGGAATTGCTTAAATGTAACACGCAAACACATTGGTAAATGGAATTGCTTAAATGTAACACACAAACACATTACTAAATGAAATTGCTTAAATGTAACACACAAACACATTGGTAAATGGAATTGCTTAAATGTAACACACAAACACATTGGTAAATGGAATTGCTTAAATGTAACACACAAACACATTGGTAAATGGAATTGCTTAAATGTAACACACAAACACATTGGTAAATGGAACTGCTTAAATCTAACACACAAACACATTGGTAAATGGAATTGCTTAAATGTAACACACAAACACATTGGTAAATGGAATTGCTTAAATGTAACACACAAACACATTGGTAAATGGAATTGCTTAAATGTAACACACAAACACATTGGTAAATGGAATTGCTTAAATGTAACACACAAACACATTGGTAAATGGAATTGCTTAAATGTAACACACAAACACATTGGTAAATGGAATTGCTTAAATGTAACACACAAACACATTGGTAAATGGAATTGCTTAAATGTAACACACAAACACATTGGTAAATGGAATTGCTTAAATGTAACACACAAACACATTGGTAAATGGAATTGCTTAAATGTAACACACAAACACATTGGTAAATGGAATTGCTTAAATGTAACACACAAACACATTGGTAAATGGAATTGCTTAAATGTAACACACAAACATATTGGTAAATGGAATTGCTTAAATGTAACACACAAACACATTGGTAAATGGAATTGCTTAAATGTAACACACAAACACATTGGTAAATGGAATTGCTTAAATGTAACACACAAACACATTGGTAAATGGAATTGCTTAAATGTAACACACAAACACATTGGTAAATGGAATTGCTTAAATGTAACACACAAACACATTGGTAAATGGGATTGCTTAAATGTAACACACAAACATATTGGTAAATGGAATTGCTTAAATGTAACACACAAACACATTGGTAAATGGAATTGCTTAAATGTAGCACACAAACACATTGATAAATGGAATTACTTAAATGTAACACACAAACACATTGGTAAATGGAATTGCTTAAATGTAACACACAAACACATTGGTAAATGGAATTGCTTAAATGTAACACACAAACACATTGGTAAATGGAATTGCTTAAATGTAACACACAAACACATTGGTAAATGGAATTGCTTAAATGTAACACACAAACACATTGGTAAATGGAATTGCTTAAATGTAACACACAAACCCATTGGTAAATGGAATTGCTTAAATGTAACACACAAACCCATTGGTAAATGGAATTGCTTAAATGTAACACACAAACACATTGGTAAATGGAATTGCTTAAATGTAGCACACAAACACATTGGTAAATGGAATTGCTTAAATGTAACACACAAACACATTGGTAAATGGAATTGCTTAAATGTAACACACAAACACATTGGTAAATGGAATTGCTTAAATGTAACACACAAACACATTGGTAAATGGATTGCTTAAATGTAACACACAAACATATTGGTAAATGGAATTGCTTAAATGTAACACACAAACACATTGGTAAATGGAATTGCTTAAATGTAGCACACAAACACATTGGTAAATAGAATTGCTTAAATGTAACACACAAACCCATTGGTAAATGGAATTGCTTAAATGTAACACACAAACACATTGGTAAATGGAATTGCTTAAATGTAACACACAAACACATTGGTAAATGGAATTGCTTAAATGTAACACACAAACACATTGGTAAATGGAATTGCTTAAATGTAACACACAAACACATTGGTAAATGGAATTGCTTAAATGTAACACACAAACACATTGGTAAATGGAATTGCTTAAATGTAACACACAAACACATTGGTAAATGGAATTGCTTAAATGTAACACACAAACACATTGGTAAATGGAATTGCTTAAATGTAACACACAAACATATTGGTAAATGGAATTGCTTAAATGTAACACACAAACACATTGGTAAATGGAATTGCTTAAATGTAACACACAAACACATTGGTAAATGGAATTGCTTAAATGTAACACACAAACATATTGGTAAATGGAATTGCTTAAATGTAACACACAAACACATTGGTAAATGGAATTGCTTAAATGTAACACACAAACACATTGGTAAATGGAATTGCTTAAATGTAACACACAAACACATTGGTAAATGGAATTGCTTAAATGTAACACACAAACACATTGGTAAATGGAATTGCTTAAATGTAACACACAAACACATTGGTAAATGGAATTGCTTAAATGTAACACACAAACACATTGGTAAATGGAATTGCTTCAAACGATATACGTGAAAACGCGGATGCTTTAAAATTTGGATACTTTTAAGAGGTTGCAATAAAAGAAATTTGGAGCCTTAGACGTCAGACGCAAAAGTAAAACCCACTAAGTCTATGTCAATAAGCATTTGTCAGATTGAAGTCGCCAACGACGACACATTAGCTACTTTTCCCGCAGCCAGTCTTATTTTAAAATGATGCCGATGCTAATTGAATTAGTGATTTACTCTCCATTCGATGAAATTTGCAAATCGAGTTTACTGCTAGCATATCATGCCTAACTAAATACTATTTTTATATAAGCTTCAGAATTTTTTAGTTGTATCATTTTGCATTAATCTGACTACTGTGCTCATCTGGGAGGTTATGCTCACAACGTTTCGATCGAAGCGCATCTTGTCGAAATTGAGAATCTTCTTTCCGAACTTAGGAACATGTACAGAATCGAACGAAATCGTGTATTTAATCCACCAGCCATGATTGGCTAAAAGTCTAAAGGAATTTGTAATTGTATTCGAAATATTAAATAAATAAATTGTAAGATAGTACATCTAAAACAAGAATAGGTTTAGGGCTTATAAAATTCATGTTAGAATTGTCCACAAGAATATGCGGCATAACGGATAAAAGTGCTAAGTGGTAAATTCTAATCATCAGTGCAATGATACTAAGAATACACTTACAAATCTACCTGGTCATGGTTGACGAAAGAGAGCAAGCTACTCTGTGGATTAAAGATTAAAGCAATTTTATTTAGTGAAATCCTTCTGTTGGGTATTTATTGCAATTTATTTCTGTTTGATGCACTATTTTTTTCATGTTGGACAGAATACAAATAATTAAGAAATACTCAGTGCTGTTTTACAATTTGTCATTGTTCGGAGGGAGACAACTCCCTTTTACTAAGAGATGCGTTCATTTTTTCATCGCATAATTTAGGACTCTAATAATGTTGTCAAAAAGTTTTCACGAGCGGTTTACAAAAACATACTTTTATCTTTTTTGTTCTTATTTTGGAGAGGTGGTATTCAATTATAGAACTTGTATAGTTTTAACAGGTGTTTCTGAAGTTTAATTAACCGTTTTCCTTAAGTAACGCGCCGACATTAACCGAGCAGAAGAACCGTTTGATATTTCACGAAAATTCTGTTTACATTGGAAGAGCAATTGGGGGGTTGGGGGTGTTCTATAATTGAATACCCCACTCCCCAACCCCCAAAAGAAAAAAAACATAGAAGTATATTTTTGTAAACCGCTCGTAAAAACTCACTGACAACATAATTAGCGTCCTAAATTATGAGATGAAAAATGAACGAATCTCTTAGTAAAAGAGAGTTCTCTCCCTCAGAACAATGACAACTTATAAAACAGTGCCAAAAACGCTAGTATAGAATACGTATGTTATTACTATATGCAATAAAGCTTCTTGAAATGACTATAAATTTGGGGGGAAAATTCTATATCTCTGTACAGACATAATTCACCTCTGCATGAAAGTACTATTACCACATATGGGCTCGTGAACCAATCACTAGTCTCTCTTTCTCTCTTTTGCAGAGTGTAAAGAAATTTCGAACTTAATAAGCCCAGCCCAGTCGGTCATGTTCCAGCCGCTGTCACATGTCCGCAGTTTAAAATTCCTGTTTTTGTGTGCAAGTACTTCCACAGAATGTGCTCGGATGGACTCACTTGTACTCCCTCAACAAAAAGGCCTCGACTTACCTGATTAGTAAAAAACTCCCCGTCTGTAGAGGTGCATATGTACCAGGTGATTTTTTTTACTCTAAGTTTTCTTCCTTTAACCTTCGGAATTTCTTCCCTGCCTATTCCCCCAACCGAACTAACATGCATGAATTTAATTGTAATATGCTATTTACAATTTCGTCTAAAGTGTTCCACGTTTCTGTGACACTTTGATTTGTTTGGAGTAATATATAGAATCATTTCGTCAAATAATTTACCCTGGCTTTAATCAATCCACTTCCGCGAGACACTTGAGTTCTGATCGGAGTTTATACAATAAGCAGATGATGATGATGATGAATAGGCATTTAATTGATTATTAAAAATACACCTAACAAGTAAATTTACACTCAACCCTATCAATAAATAACTTTATTCTATTTACTGCTGAGATGTTCTCTGCAACCAAGCTCGCAGTCACAATTGCTAGTACACACGGTTACATAGAGATTTGAACACCTGCCATTTGACAAAGAAAACTTTGTTTGAAATATAGTATGAAACATACAGTAGATAAATTTGTATATATATATATATACAAATATATATACAAATATATATATATATATCCAAATATATATATATATATATATATATATATACAAATATATATACAAATATATATATATATACAAATATATATACAAATATATATACAAATATATATATATATATATACAAATATATATATATATATATATATATATATATACAAATATATATACAAATATATATATACAAATATATATACAAATATATATATACAAATATATATACAAATATATATACAAATATATATATATATATATATATATATATATATATATATATGCGAGATAAGACACTGATAGAATTCAGATGAAAAATCCTGATAGATAATACTTTCAAGGAGATCCTAGCCAAAAAGGAAAAGCTCAATATTTCAGAATAGAGCAACATATAAGCTTCGTGGTTAAATTTTAAATTCTGAAAAAAAAAACATATAGAGACATATATTCGATTTAAGAATTTATTGTTTGACAAAGGGAATATATAGAAGGGGTTATTTTAATTTCCTTAATCCATGGCTCATATCAGAAGAAATGAAATGTAGTTAGCAAAATGTTCAGCTGCGAATGGACGCTATTTTGCGTTTCAGCACAAATATTGAAAACAGATTTTTGAATGGTTGTGGATAATTATATGGAGAAAATTATATGAAAAGAGAAGTTGATATAACCTGGGTAATCTATTATCGAAAGGAGTCCAATGAACTTCGAGGTTATAAATCCAGGTGGGCAGAAAATAGGCCCATGGGAGAAAGTGATATTCCCATATAGCGAAAGCGTGCTGCTCCTTTTGATTTTTCGAAAAATATACCGGGCAGCCTTATTCGTTGTTGCGTTGATTGTGTGTTGGTTGCTGTAATCCAAATGCTTTCTCGGTGTTGACAAAGTGTATCCGGAATTGGGTGGATATACCATTCCATTGTAATTATCCCTGTGAGTAATAGAAATTGAGCATTGAGTTAAGTGTGCAGTGGACCTCGGAATCAAGAGTGTAGTTATCAAAATAGCAAAGATAGCAAAATAATCCTGGACATGATATTTAGAACGGTGCGTTGGAATGGCTTGCTTGAGGTGTGAGTCTCTGTAGAAAGATAATGTGTTTTATTGTTTATAGTGAGTGAGGGAAGCCTTTTAGATGAGGGAAATTGTTGAAAATCCATGGATTAAGGAAATTAAAATAACCCCATCTATATATTCCTTTTGTCAAACAATAAATTCTTAAATCGAATATATGTGTCTATATGTTGTTTTTTTTCAGAATTTAAAATTTAACCACGAAACTTATATATATATATATATATATATATATATATATATATATATATATATATATATTAGTGTTGGGACGATTAATTGGAATCGGGAATCGGAACAATCGGAGCTCTTTGAAGTATCGGCATCGGAATCGGAAATTTTTTTTAGCCTATTTTCCGATGCCAAAATCAATTCCATTTACAGTAATCGGGACAAAATAACACTTTTATAATTAAATATTTAAGGATTAATAAAGAACTGGAATCGGAGATTTAGTACGTAATTGAAACAGAGAGAATGAAAGCATGAAAGGGAAATAATTGGGGGATTTTATTGAAAGCAGACGAGTGTCGTACATTGTTATTACATATGTATAAGAACAAGTGAATTTATTGGAAGCCTGGAAAAATCGTTGATTACAATAGAAAAGTGCGAGTATGACAAGTAATATGGTTAAGCTTAAACATGGAAAAGTAAAGGATTAGTTGTTAAAACTGGAAAAGAAAAGGACAAAATATTCTAATAAAAAATATAATAAATTTATCACTTAAAATATTGCAGCATTAAGAATTTTTTAAAATTCAATTTATAACATTATATAATCAATTCTTAATGCTGCAATATTTTAAGTTATAAATTTGCTATATTTTTTACTATAATATCTTGTCTTATTCTTTTCCAGTTTTAACAGCTAGTCCTTTACTTTTCAATGTTTAAGCTGAACCATATCACTTTCATAGTCGTATTTTCCTATTGTAATTATATATATATATTTGTTGTCATCGACATACAGTCCTGTTTGGTTGTATCACAACTCATCAGAGCCGCTAGACTAGCACCTCTCCCAAGCCAAGGACTGAACCTAGAACCGTCGTGTTGACAGTTGGCAGTTCTACCACGGTATATATATATATATATATATATATATATATATATATATATATATATATATAGTTAATAAAACCTGTTAAAAACACTTTGAAAAAGAGTTAAAAACATTTAATTTTAAAAAGGAAACACTAAATAAATGGATAGTTCTTAATCCACAGTTTCAAAGAAATACTTTCTTTCTCATTAGAGGGTACGATTTGGCAAAATGCGGGATCAGATTTTGCTTGCAAAAGTATTAAATGAAACTACAAGTAAGTCATAGATCTTACTTGATAACAAAAAGTGAAGCAGAGGGAATAGGGCGAATAAAAAAGTGATTTCACGTGAATGGATAGTCTGGTGAAAGATAATATTTCCAATGAGGTAAAATCAAAAGATGCAGAATCCAAGAAAGTTAAATTTCCATTCGCACAAGTAAAATCCAAAGGAACCGCGTAATTGGAAGATGATCCAAAGACATGCAAAAGGCAGAAATCCGTGGAATAATTCACAAATGGGTACAAGGAAATAGGAAAGAATTCCAATATATTATTAAAAGAAAGATAAAATGTGCGTAAAAAAGAAATCGAACAAGTACACAGCTCGTACCTATTTGTGAATTATTCTACGGATTCCTGAAAAAAAAATTGATAGAGTAGTTTGGTAGAGAAATGTACACACACAGACACACAATTTCACTATTATATATATGTATATAATGTGTGTGTATGTGGACAATTAGGAGAAGATAAGAAGATGAAAAGAAAACATCGATAATAGTCAAAAGGAAAAACTGACTTGAAGAAAAAAAAAGGAAAGAAAGAATGCACATTAAATATGGAAGCAATTTGGCGAGCGTTTCTAACAGATGTTATCACATGAAGTGGAGGTTACCAAGGACATCCGATAAAAGTGATCGTTCGCCGCCAGGAACAAATGCCACTAAGCAAAACGGTAGAGGATAAAAACAATAACTTTCAGAGAAAAACCTAACGGACTTAGATGGAGGCTGCAGTAATGAATAAAAACAAAAACAATTTCACTTGAAGATAAGAACAGTTTATAGGATTTACATTGGAAGCAAAGCATTATCGAGCAAATCCTTTTATATTATTTATCTTTTGTGTTTCTCGTTGTAATTATAGAGTATGGATTTAAAAAAACTTTTGATTTCTGCGATCGTCGTCAGGTGTTGATTTTTGTTTGTTCTTCTATGCGTGTCTTTAAAGTATGACGTCATACACTGTCTCCCATTTTTACGCAGTCCTTTGCATTATTGCTGTATTTTGCAAGCTTAACCGATTGGGCAGTAGAGCACCAATAAGGCAGAGTTGCATCGTATGGTTCTTCTGTCCACATTCATAGTTGGGCCAGTTTTGTATATTCATCTGGATATAACAACTTTTAACCTCCCAATTTCTGTTCTCAAGTTGTTACGTGTGTTTCATCTGAAGCAATATTGTTTTATGTGACTTTGTTTTTTATTACATTTTCACCCCTAACAAGGCACATTGCCACTTTGATGTAGGGGCTACTATCAGTGGTAACATCTACTGGGTTACTATGTGGGGATTTGGGCAGCAAGATGTCTCTTCACGTTACACTTGAACTTCTGCACGTCAGTACAGGTGGGGAAGCAGTGACCTGGAATGGAATTCCAAAGTCTAACGGTTCTGGGGAAGAAACTACTTGAGTAGAAATATCTTTTACATCTAGGGATCTCTACTGTGTGGGGGTGAGATTTAGCAGCCTGCCGGGTTTGTCGAGGGTGCTTGCAGTTCGTCAGAGCATTCCCGATTAAAATACTTGTAGAACAGGCAAAGGGATGCAACATTTCGTCGATGGGACAGAGGCTGAAGCTTAGATGCCAGTTTAGGGTCTATCAGATTGGAGATTTTCTTTTGAATCTTGTCTAGGAGCGAGAAACTAGTAGCAGATGCACCAGCCCAAATATGACAGTAATACTCCATACATGAGCGAATAGTGGCCTTATAGAGGTACAGGATATTTTCGGGTGTTAGTAATTTTCTAGCACGGTAGAGAGAGCCTACCTTCTTTGCAGCGGCCCTGGCTATGCTTTCAATGTAATTGCTCCAACTCATGTTTCCTGTGAACGTTAGGCCAAGGAGTTTGAAAGATGTACTCTCAGATAAAGAGTCGTTGGCCAATGCCATTCATGGTAGAGAAGGTTTTTTAATTATTGAAGGAAACTAGTTTAGTCTTGGCGGCATTGAACGTGACCATCCATTTTTGTCTTCATTCCACTACTGATTGGAGGTCATCCTCTAGTGTTTCTGCCATTTCTTTAAATATGTGTCATTTGTTTTCCTGCCGTGCCTGTTACAGAGTCTCTGGTGTCATCAGCATATATACCAATCTCAGAGGCAATTTTTTCGGGGAGGTAATTTATGAATATTAGGAACAACAGAGGTCCAAGGATAGACCCTTGGGGCACATCCGCATTTATATCATATTGTTTAGATGTATGACCGTCGAGGACAACCTGGATTTTTCTCTTATCTAAGAAGGATTTAATTATGTTTAGTATTCTACCAGTGATACCATATGATCTAATTTTCCTGGGGAGACCCTCATACCATACCCTGTCAAAAGCCTTAGATATATCTAGAGCTACCGCTCTGCCCTCCCCGGCTTTCTCCAGTGAATGGTATATACATTCAGAGATTACAGTTAGGATGTCTGCTGTGGAACGGGCTTGTCTAAATCAATATTTTTTTGTCAGTCAGAAGTTTAGCATCTGTAAGAGCATGGTTAATTAAGGTCTCAAATATTTTGGCGAAAAGTGGGAGGAGGCTAATGGGGCGATAAATTAATGGGTCCGTTCTTTCGCCAGAATTCTTGAATACTGGTTCCACAGAAGCAGTTTTCCAACAGCCCGGAAAGCAAGATTCATTAAGGCATTTGTTGTAGAGTTTGGAGAGAACAGGAGCTACTTCGGCTGAGCACTTTTTTAATAGCACAGCTGGGATGAGATCGAGTCCACATGCTTTTGAAGTGTCAAGATTTCTTATGATAGCATGCACGTGAGCAGGGGTGATTTTTAGATCGTCTAGCGTGGCGTCTGTCCGCATAGGAAAGTCAGGTAGGGGGTGGTTGAGAGGGTCCTGTATGGAGTTTGAGGCAAACCAACTTACGAGCATGTTAGCTTTCTCGGTTGCTGAGCAAACAACCTCGTGATTGCTGGTTAATGGGGGAATTGTTGATTGCCAATTATTTACTACACTGTTGTAGATTTTCCAGAAGTAATGAGTTCCTAATTTTTGTGCTTCGATGCGTTTTTTAGTGGTTTCAGTAAATTCTCTCTTAGCTGTCGCTATTTCTTTCTTAACGTTACTTCTAGCTTCTATATACTTCTGTCTGTTTGAATTGGACTTATGTCGATTAAATCTGCGGTATTCATGCTGCCTTTGAGCAATGGAAGTTGCGCAAGTAGAAGTAAACCATTGGGGAGAGTGGGGCTGCTATAAAATTTCCGCATGGGGACATGTGCTTCAATTGCAGTTTTGAACCATTCAGTGGTCTCATTTGCACAATGTTCAGCAGGAATAGAAAAAATATTTTCCCATGGGGCATCTCTGATAAGATCTCTGATGGCTTCCCAGTCAGACTTTTTATATCTCGTTGTTTTGAGCACTGCGATTTAAACCATTATCACTGCATGATCAGCGTTCCCAAGTGGGCTGTCGGCATTCGTTATACAATCATCGGGAACTGTGGTCAAAAACAGATCTAGAAGTGATGCGTGTTGTTCTTGCTGGTCAGAGAAACGGGTTGGAAACGTAACCATTTGTGATAGGGGGTGAGATATAGAGAAGCTATGTGTTGTGCTGCCCGCTGCGTCTGTGTGAGTAGAGAATCCAATCCAGTTTTTCATTTTCAAATAATCATCAACGATTTATCGGCAAAAATGTGTACGTAAGAGAATGAACTTGAAGAAATACTTCGAATCACATGTAACATGTTTTTTTACGGATTTTTCTGTAACGCGATATAAATATGCTTTAACTTCATGTATAATTAAATAATTATATATATATATATATATATATATATATATATATATATATATGTGTGTGTGTGTGTGTGTGTGTGTGAATGTGTGTAAGCGTAAGTATAAAAGCTAAATTCTGTAGATTAAAATATACATAAAGATATATTCAAGTTAAGAATTTATTGTTTGAAACAAGGAATATATGGAAAAGAATTCGTTTCCATATATTGTTAACTTTAATATATTTTTATTTATATTTTAATCTACAGAATTTAGCTTTAATACTTACGCTTGTATTTTGCCCTATTTTTATATACTAAGCTTTACCTTTTTGGCTAGGATCATCTTGAAAATATTATCTTACTGTAATATTTAACAAGACAATAAAATAATCGCAATATCACACATACTCGCGAGGTGGAACAGTAGTAGAGGTTTAAGCTTCTTTCCATGAGGTCCCGATTTCGAATCTCACTAGATTCAGCCACTCTGATGAGTCGTAGACGATGAAACACGTGTCAGTGAATAATTATATTTTAAAAACAATATACCAGGTAAAAGGTATAATTTACATGGTTGCGACAGTGGATATGCTAATAATTATGACAAATGACCAGTTAAAACCAGAAGTTCTCGTCAGAGGACTAAATAAATGGTTGTTTTTCTACAAAAGAAACTTGTCGACATGGTTTCCTATATGTAAAGCAACTATTTATTAAGTCACTTGACGGGAACTTCTTGTTTAACTGGCCATTTGTCCGAAAAATTATCATGTACAGTGTTACAAACATGTAAATTTGTTTATTAGGTGTCTGGCAAGGTCACAGAGAAGGCAATCGAAGTAGCAAAACTGAAGCTGCCTGCAGGACACTGTATATACCAATGTAGGAAAATCTGGGCATATTTTATCGATTATTTTTACAAATTATCATAAAATTTAACTATAGATTAGTATTATAATCTTCAAAAAACCTGCATATATTCATGTAGTTTCGTCGCATAGAACCAAACATATGAGTATTTCAATATTGAATTGGCTACCAGTATATATATATATATGTATATATATATATATATATATATATATATATATATATATATATATATATATGGATATACCACTTTTTTTGGCAATTTTATAAGTTCGAAATCTCAGCGACTATTGATAAGAATTAATCAAATGATGGCTCGTTGGAAATGTAATGATCTGAATTATATAGTGGGCTATATGACATTTGCCCTTAAGGTCGCACATTAAGAGAATCATCCATAATCTAGAGTCTATTTTTGGCACTTTTTTCACAGCTATAAAATATTTCAATCATAGTTATTTGTTTTCCTAGTTTTGCATATGAATTACAAAATAACTGATATTTCCCCCAAACGTCTGAAATTAATATATATAGAGAGACAAAAACTTGATGCTATGGTTTCAAGCAATCTGAAATAACAGGAAGGGGAGACTTAATTCCAACTATTTCTCATGTTATATCTCTCCTCTTTTGTTTTCATACATAAAATAAATTTCAGAGTGTATTTTACACTGGAGATATACATAATCTTACCCTATTTCCAATAGAAGGGAGATATAATATATCAAAATATTTGGAATCAGGTCTCTCCTTGCTATTATTTCAGATCATTTGAAGCCATAGCATCAAGGCCAGAGGTTTTGGAGAAATATATGATATTTTGTATTTTGTAATTCATATGCAAAATATGTATGTATGTATGTATTTATGTATATAAAAAGCAAACGCCAACCCAAAAAGTTAAAACACATCCTAACTTCCTCAAAACTCGTTCCACACACTACGAAAGGGGTTACAAAATGCAACAAACCGCGATGTGGAGTATGTGACATAATAATAGAAGGAAACACATACACATTCAAAAACCCAACACAAACATCCAAAATAAAAAAGGATCTAAATTGCATCTCCAGAAATGTAGTACATGTACTAAGATGCACAGCATGCAACAAATCCTACATAGGCGCCACCAAAAATTTCAGCAATAGAGTGGCCTTACATAAGAGCAACATCAAAATTGCAGATAACAGACGCCTTTATGTTTCAAAACACGTAAACACATGCAGTGGAAACAGCTTCAAAATAATGCCAATCTTCCAAACAGACAATTATTTTTATTTACTTACACAGAAAATAAAATTCATAACAAGATTCACTCCTGAACTAAACAGAGCATAATATCAACACACAAAAACATGAAATGCAAGGCACACTCGCATGCACATCCATATACATATACACACCCACACATAGATCAGAACCGATACATTAAACACACACACACGCGTGCGCATACAACCACACACAGACATAACACCTCTATCTCTAAAACAATACACTGAACAATACCAACCCTACTCAACCTCGAAACCAACAACACTTGGAAACACCTAGAACCATAGTATAATATCTGTTCCAACACCTCGCTCCCCCTTCAGTCAGTGGAGGAGAAATCTCTCATGACTGAGACAATTATCATCCCTTCTATCATCCTCCTCCCATACCTATACACCTCCAATTGGCCCTTCCCCTCTGGGGAACGAGATCTTCCCCACACTGGATCTGGCCATACCCATATGAGGAGACAAATAAATAGAAACATTAAAAAATCCCCTATACATATTTTTAAATACACCCCTCTATCTAAACAAACATAATATAAAGAATACCCGAGCAGTCTAAGACTGAAACGAAAAATCACAATACTGAAATCTAAGAATCTAAAAAATTAAATATCAAAATAGAATGAAAGCACCCTTACCCTTATTTCAGAAGAGCTGGTCCCCCCTCCTCACACATACACATTAGTAACGACCTTGGATCACAGTCACCTTCCTAGGGAAGCAAATAACTTCATAATACTATAAAACAGTACACACATTCTTCAAACCAATAAAACACACACACACACATCCTATCCTAAAGGAAAAGAAAAAACACAAGCAGAAAGAGAGTGAGAGAGAGAGAGAAACACAACATAGGAGTGACCACAGCCAATAAAACAGTAATAAAAATTGAACATTCCAATGAATAGTAGACACTTACACGTTTCCACCTCTTTGAAACATTTCAAATGAACTATAAAAATGCTATTTATACATCTCCAACACATTTTGAAAATAATTTCTGAAGAGGATGCTTCACAGAACGTCTGAAACGCGTTAAAAACGATTTCAATGATTTAAAAACATTATGACAATGATCTAAACATGATTCCCAATGAAAAACCAAGACACGGAATAATAAAATAATGTTAAAAAATACACACTGTTGGTGACTACCCCATTATATATATATATATATATATATATATATATATATATATATATATATATATATATATATATGTGTGTGTGTGTGTGTGTGTGTGTGTGTGTAATTTTTGGTTCGTTCAATATCGATAAAACCATATTTCTACATTACCAATTTAATTGAAATTTTCAGAAAATCTATCTGCAAAGTCAATGAATGTTCGCATGTTATTAAAATAATTTAACATTGCGAATTATAAAAATATTAATTAAAATATAAATATTTTTCGTAAGTCGTTTCTGCGAGACTGCCCGGTTTTATTTCCGGTAACTTCCGTTTCAACTACTCTCGAATTACAAGATAAGTAAAATTATAAAAGGTACTCATGTAGAGAGTGATCTGTGCTGAAATAATAACGTTATTATTTAAAAAGCCATTCTTAACATGGGGAGGGGAGGGTGTTTTGTACCTAATCTGTACTTTAGCCTTACAATTGAATAAAAAACATAAAACTTTAATTAAACGTGTAAATACGATTTAAAAAATAGCGCGGATCACTCTCTGCATTAGCACAAAAATCCCCTATTTTTTAAATTTATGTATTTTACCAATTTTTTAAATTTTAAATTTCTTTAAGGCTTTTCACTCATCAAACATTACGTTTTAATTGTTTAGTTTCTTTCACGGCATTGTTTACATAAAAAAGTTTGTTTTAACTTTTTCTAAACTGTTTCATTTTTACGACATACGTCAGCGTATCATAAACACCCTAACCTCCCCATGTAAAAAACGGCTTTAAAATTAAACACGCCATTCCACAAACCTCGAAAGCCGTTCTTAACATGGGGAGGTTGGGGTGTTCATTCCGAAAGCCGTTTTAACATGGGGGAGTTTAGGGTGTTTATAATATGCTGGGGCGAGTCGTAAAATTAACGTAGTTGCTATTTATTATTTATTGCAAAAATGGCTTGAAATTTATTTATTTGACAAAAAAATCTTGACAATTCAAAAGAATGTTTAAAATTATTTATGTGTTCGAAAAAAAAAAACTATTTTATAAAAGTCCAATGTTGCTTTCATTTCAAAATTGTTTTCTTAAAATTATATTTTTTTACGCAAACTTTTCAATCGATGTTTTTACAATTATATTTCGATTCCCAGTAAAAAAATAAAAAAAACAACCCACTTCTCCGTTTAAAAAATCAACCATTTAAATTAATTTGCTATTGGCCTTTCAAAGTTGCTTTAATTAAAAAAAATGCATAAAATTATTTGTTCGAAAAACGCACACACACAAAACACACACACACACACACACGAAAAAATAAACAAACAAAAAAAAACTAAATGTTTTGGTTTTCAAATGGCGCTCGCCCAGTTTAAACTATTATGAATATGTCATTTCAATTTTCTGTTTTTAATAAAAAAATGTTCCATGAAAAACTTTCTCGTTCTCATTAATTAAATCGAAAAATTTCCAATTAAACAATTATGGATATATGTCCCTTTTCACTTTCTTTATTTACTTTTTTTCATAGTTCTTTCCGAAAGTTTAATTTTTAATAAATAATTGTAAACATTCTTTTGAATTGTCAAGATTCATTTTCTCCAGTAATATCGGTTTACCAAGTTTCTGGAAGTAATAAATGATAATTTTAGTTTAATTTAACGTTTCCGAAAGTAATAAATGTTAATTTTGGTAAATTTATTCTTTCCCTTTCTGGAAGCAATCGTTCGGTCATATAATGATGTTTCCCCTAGATTTGGATTGCAAGTGCGTGAAAAAAATGGCCTCCAATTTCGGCAATACAGGGTAGAAGCACCATTTTATTCATTGTTGATGTATTCAAACAGTCCTTTGGAAAATAAATATTTAAAATAAAGTGGTCCTTGGGCGTTGAGTTCCATGTCAACCAGCAGAATTATTTAATGGTCGCTCCCTTAGCCCCCCCTTAGTCAAGGCTAACGCATGCGCACGTAACATTTATCATTTATTTACTTACGTTGCCTTTCGCACTTTTACAAACATTATTTATTTACGTTGGCTTAACTCTTTTCATGAATAAAAATAGTAACTAAACCTGAATTTGTCACTTTTACAAAAATTTATTTACTTACGTTGGCTTAACTCTTTTCATGAATATTGGAAAAAAGTTTTACTCTTTATGAATATTAAAAGAAAAAAGTTACTAAACATTTATTAATAATTTCTCACTTTTACAAACATACGTTGGCTGAACTCTTTTCATGAATATTAAAAAAAAAAATAACTAAACCATGTATTGATCATTTCTCACTTTTACAGACATTTTTAATTTGCATGAGTGGATACTTTTTTGGTAAATATTTACATTTAGGTCCACTTCCACAATTTTCTTTTTTAAATGACGACTTTTATTGATAAATAAATCTACTTCTCTGCAAATTTTATTGATAAATAAATCTACTTCTCTGCAAATTTTATTGATAAATAAATCTACTTTTCTGCAACTGGCACTGAACCCCTCCTTTTTTTAAATAGTATTTTCGGGTGGGTATGCTGACAACAAATATAAGTTAAATTTTGCAAATATTTGTTCACCACCCCCTCCAAAGATGGTGTTTATTTCGGAAGCTGTTCTTAAGATGAGGAGGTTGGGGGTGATTATAAGGTGGACCTAATCTTAAAAAAAACAAACAAGTTTTTTAAATGATTAAAATAATTTCTCACGTTTACAAACATTTTTACATGCACACATAAGCAACTATTTTTTATTAACTTTTTTTTATACTTATTTTATTAAAAAATTAGTAAATTTCAATGAATAGAATAATAAATCATTTATCATTAATATGTGTTTTAGGTTTTGTGTTGAATGAAACTTTTTTTTTCATTACAACAATCAATTAATTAATTAATTAATTAATCAATTTAAATCTTCCAGCATGCGTTTAAGGGTTACGAAATGATAAATAAATCGTTTAGTTAATAAGCCAACGTCAGTAAATAAAAAATGTACGTGCGCATGCATTAGCCTTGACTAGGGGGGACTAAGGGAGTGGTCATTAAATAATTATGCTGGTCGCCATGGAACTCAACGCCCAAGGAGTACCTAAAGTGACACTTATGCACTTATGTCATCGTACTATTTTTTAAAATAGTATTTTCACACTAAATTCAAATTGTGCAATATCTTTTTCTTTTATTAAATTGTTAGGTGAAAGTACAGATAACCCGGTCGGTTTCGAATGTGTGGCAAATATAGCTCCTGAAAAAAAAAGGGTACTCTGGATAGTAACAAAACATTAAAATTGCCCCAGTCTCGAAAGATTTCTTCTCTACTGAACGAGGAAAAAAACGGTGAAGTGTAGTTCACCTTCTGTTTTTCTCCCCCTCTCTCTTCCTCTCTCTATCCATCTCTCCCTTTCCCTCCCTCAATTTAACTTTCTCTCTATATCACTCTCTTCATCGCTCTCTGAGCCCCTTTCTCTCTCTAACTCTCTCTATCTCTCTCCTTTCCTCTGTCTCGCCCTCTCTGTTTATAATTATCCCCCTCTCTCTGTCTATCTATCAATCCCTTTATCTCTCTCTATCTCCTTCTCTTTCTCTATTTTCCTCTCACTTTCTCTTTTCTATCTATATATCTTCCTCTCTATCTGTCCATCTCTAATCCCTCATTCTATTTTAGTCTCCTAAATTAATTGCAGTGAATAAGGCATTGTCAAAACATGAATAAATCCTATTTTAATCACCTAATTTACTGACTGTGAGAATAGAAGTTATTTGGAAATTACTGCTACCTTGAACAGCATCAGAAGTAACTGGTAAAACCTTTCTAATTAAATTGATTTTCGCAGCCATTCGGTAACAAAATGCTGCATGAGGAATACCTGCGACCTTGCTACCACGTAGAAGAATTATTTATTCTACTTTGAAAAATTCAATTTTTCAAAAATCTCATGTTTGCAACCTCCATAACATCCAATATGGGGGAAAATATTGCAGAAATGCAAACTTATTGTTTAGGATGAATGAACAATGGTACGCAAAAATCACTTGAGGCTCTTGGTCGATCCTTGCAAGATTTGCGTGGCAATGTCTGACCATTTAGGAATGCAGTAATATTGCTTGCATGAGATTTCAGACAAATATTACCTGTTATTCTTCAATCAACACCAGCAGATAAAATAAGTGCTTGCCTCAAATACTCTACTTTTTTGTGCCATATGAAGACATTAAAGTTAACTCAAAATATGCATCTCCAGTTGCAGACTGTTCGATCCGCACATAAATTTTTGCATCACTTGTGGGAAACTGGGTACGGAAAAGTGCCAACTGATCAGAGATAAGGGCAAAATTCTTTGACTTTTAACTTCTGTAATTTTTTAGATCAAAAGAAGAGTTAGTTTTAAAGGTTTTTGCAGATATTCAAATTATAAGAATTCCACTTGACTGAGTGAACGAGCTATTTTTGCAGATCAATACAAAGACGTCCACGCTATTATTCAGTGCAAAATTCCAAGTGAGGTAGTCAAATACAAATCCATCAACACTGTTGTGAAAGCAGATGAAGTGGTTAATTATCCAACAGCTATATTTGCCAGGGTTGCCACCGAATGTATTGCAACTGAAATTTGGCGTACTAATTATCATGGTGTAAAATATAAACCAATCTAAGCTTTGCAAAGGCACATGGCTTGCAGTAAAAATTAACAAACAATATCATAGAAACAACAATCATAACATGACTTTTTACAGATGAATAAATCTTCATTCCATGCATTCCTATGATTCCACCGGATACATCATTACACTTTAGGAAATTGCACTTTCCAATTTTATTTTCGTTTGCAATAACCATCAACAAAGCACAGGGAACAATCTTTACAATTGCGTGACTTACAGTTACACACTGACTGTTTTTTCACATGGACAATTTATGTTACGTATTCAAGAGTCACTAAACCAGAAAATCTATATATCAGATAAAAAATATTGAACAACAAAAACTGTGTACCCATACGGAATGGAAAATTAAACCTATAAGAAACATGTTTTTCTCATTTTGGAACTTTTTCCATTGCGCCAATTTGAGCCACAGCAAAGTGTGGAAGGGTACAGCTAATATATATATATATATATATATATATATATATATATATATATATATATATATATATATATATAGGGTGGACCATAAGTCACGCACCAAATAATTAAGTGATTTGAAACTGTAAAATCTTCGGGGCAAAATATATTTTCTTTTCTTTGGGTACATCTTCCTTTATGATTCTATCAGCATGTACAACGTGTTTTTCAGTTTATTGGTTAAGTTTGGTTTTAATAAATAACGTTTATTACTGTCAGAATTATTTCAAATCCTTTGGTGCGCGATTTATGACTCACCCTGTATATATATATATATATATATATATATATATATATATATATATATATATATATATATAGAGAGAGAGAGAGAGAGAGAGAGAGAGGGACAGAGAGAGAGAGAAGAAATTGATCAAATGAAGTTTACAATTTAACAGCTTATGTAAACTTTAATAGAACATACTCATATTTACATAGTAATCCCAACCAATAAAAAATCCCAATACAATCAAAATAGGAAATAAAGCTTGTGGTTGCTGGCAGTCCTGAAAGCGGCTTTAGTCTCAGTACATCTATTACGTTGGAAGCAATGGAGAAAGCGATTTCTGTGCGCAGTGGCAGCAGCACATTCTGGAGAAAACCACGGCTGGCTGTTAGGTTTTCGCTGGAATATTTTGGAGGGTATGAAGCGATCTATACCTACAATTAACTACTCCGTCAGGTCTGATACTATAGAGGCCACATTATTTTTAAACATGGAACGCTGAGGGCGATCTGATATAAATGTACGAAAATTATATCAATGCAACTTTGTCTATGCATGCATGTGTTAATTCATTTCTAATAGACTCCGAAACGGCTGGACAGATTTTTAAAAAAGTTTACAGAACTTTCACTTTTATAGATATACTAGCCTGGGAGTCCGGCGTTTCCCGGGTGTTTGGAGGTGTATGTTGAGCAAAAAAAAAAAAAAAAAGTAGTAGAAAGGCAGGCTCGAAGCCACCCACGAAGAAGGAAAAGAACGGGGAAAAACGTGACGTCTTTGCTGTTACGACCACCGGCAAATCGGAAGTAACGTAGGTTTAAATTAAGGCTAGACAATCGAAAAGAGGGGATGACTTTCGAAATTATCGGCGAAAAAAGCAACCCCTCCCTGTTGAAAAGTGCCCAGTTGAGGGTGAAGAAATGAATGTTTTTAGCCAATTTTTCGGTATTTGTCGTCTGAGGGTCGAGCTTTAAATTGATACTGATCTTGTGAAAATTCGTTTCCTCTGTCGAAAGTTTTAGGCAGACATGCAAACATAGATACATAGATTTATATATTGGTAGACCAAATTTTCGACCCAAACCGATTAAAATGTTTGCCCTATCTGAATACCCTTTATGTACAATTTAAAATGTTTAGACCAGAAATTGTCTGAGTAATTTGGTAAACACTACAGAGGTCAAATTAAAAAAAAAAACTTTGACCCCTATTATGCTCCTTAACATTTATTGTTTTGGGATCTAAATTGACAGAGTTATTGTGTTGGAAAATGTACACACACACACACACACACACACACACACACACACACACACGTTCACTTTTATATCTATATATCTATAAAAGTGAACGTGTTTGTATGTGTCTGTCTGTCTGTGTGTCTGTACATTTCCCTACGCAATAACTCTGTTAATTTTTAGTCTACAGACTCGAAATTTGATATACAGGGTACTGAGATTTGGGGAAATCTTTGTCATCGGTTTTCGGCCAGAAATTTGGCGATTAAGAGGTCAATAAAAAAGTTTATCGCACCAGCACAACTAATGAATACCAACTGAACTATATAAAAAGAAAAATCTGCAAGACAAAACGAATATTCAAACGGATTAGGTCTACTCTCAACATATCTCTAAGAATAAGAAATCTATTCAAGAATATAACACTCAGAAATGACTTTCTCCTCGTTTAGAAACGAGCACGTATATACTCTGTTGCTTTATGTCCTGCTCATTTATTACATAGAAAGCTGGTCTTGCCGATCGGGTATTCTCGTGACTTTATTGTGGACTATTACAGACCCTCTCCTGTAAAGAACCCAAGATACTACTTTCCGAACTCTTTGTTTCTGCCGGCAAACCCCATTGTATGTGTGTATGCGTGAGTGTATATATGTGTGTATGTGTGCATATATATATATATGTGTATGTATGCATATATATATATATATGTATAAGTTGATGTATATATGTATGTATACCTCATTTAAGTATCCAACACTGCCCCCTTTTAACGAAACTAAGAACTTTTTATTTTTATAATTTTTGTTCTTTTATCTTATTACTAGCATGGGTGCCCGGCGTTGCCCGGGTGTTTGGAGGTGTATGCTGAGCAAAAAAAAGGGGGTAATTTTTTAAACTTTGACCCCTATTATGACCCCTGAAAATTTATTATTTTGGGCTCAAATTAAGTTATTAAGTTAGATCCATGTCCACGGAAGCTGTATCTAAAATTTCAAGTGTGTAGACCCAAAATTGTCGGAGAAGTTTGGTAGAGTTCTCAAAGCTCAAATCGTTGAACTTTGACCCCTTAATCGCCAAATTTCTGGCTAAAAACCGATCACATAGATTTTTACAAATCTCAGTACCCTGTATATTAAATTTCGAGTCTGTAGACTAAAAATTGACAGTTATTTCGTAGGGAAATTTACACACACACACACACACACACACACACACACACACACACACACACACACACACTTTCAATTTTTTAGATATATAGATTTAAAATTTGAGTCTGACAGAATGACACAGAATGACATAATTATATTGCAAACCGATATATTAAACAAACGAACTTCAAAGAGACAAATGAACACATAAGTAAAAACAATTTGTATTAGAAAACATTTATTATTCCACGTCTTTTTTTACAGACCTGACGACTGAGGTTCGCTCTTAATAAAAATTGTTTTTCATAGTCTTAATTTTGACTTCCCTTTTCATAAAAAGCTAAAAAAAAATCAAGAAAGAAAAAAACATTTAATTTTATTTTTTCATTAATTTCTTTCTGTGCAAAGCATTTCTTTCAAACTTACTCTGTTTCCAAAATGTTTTTATTTTATTCCCCTCCCCCTTCATTCATTTTCCTCCGCATCCTGGCAAGTATTAAAATAAACCATTTATAATATTTATTTATGGATTTATTTACTTATCATTTCTTTTCTATCGGTAAATGAATTCCATTTAAAAAAAAACTGTAAAAGTCACGTTAAAGGTGATTAAGTTGGAAAGTAAGTAAAAATTTACCCTTTTTACTTTTATACGATTTCTGGTCACTTTGAAAAAGGTGTGTGTGTGTTTTAAAAATGTTTTTTAACTGCTATAATCTCATTTATATATATATATATATATATATATATATATAACAACGTGAGTATTCATATCATGGGTTTGTATTACTGTACACATAGATTCGAAAAAATAGTCAAAAACAAATATATAAATAAATGTTATCAAAGGCAAGATAAGTTACTTTTCTACCAAACTGGATATATTTTTTGTGTTTTTATTCAATGTAATATATTTATTCAGCTCGAACAACATACAGTGTTTACCGATGTGTTGGAAAATTCAAGATGGCGTCTCACACCCTCTTTAACACCGTAAGTTTGGGAAAAGGTGTTATAAATATAAAAAACTATACAAAATACTAATAAAAACCCGCCGAATATATGGCAACCTATGTCACGGTAACATATATTGAGCGAGTTTTTAACAGTATTTTAACAGGGCACATCGTAAAAACTGACCCATTAATTTTCCTGAAGTAAAAACTATATAGTTTTTAAACTTTTAAAACTGTACATTATAAAAAGAAAACTGTTCGAGTGATTTTTTATTTACATGGGTGTCACCACTTATCAAGGCCCAGAGGCCACTCAAGGATAAGGGTTAATAGGTATACATTAGTCATTGTGATTTTAGCATAGTAATCAGTGGGAATTCTGTAACTTGGATTACTTGAAAAAGAAAACTGGTCGAATGATTGAAAATGAAAACAAAATAACGATGTAAATATATTGATAAGAAAAGAACAAAAACAAACGAAGTTTCCGTTTCAGGAACCCGAGTTTAATTTTATGTCGTAATCATTCAACTCGTTAAGGGTTTTATTCAGCGATTAGGGATAACCATACGACATATCTAAATACCAAAGCGATTTTTAAAAAATTTTTTTTTTTATTAAAACTAAACCTGTTTAGGTTTAATGAACCAATTTTTTTAAAGCCAACACTTTAGTTATTTTGAGAGCGTGCAACTGCACCCGAAAGGTTGATTAGGAAACTCCAAATCCTTTTATGACTCGAAAAAAAAAGGGTTTTTTATCGGCTTAAATGATAAACTAATGTTAAATATTAGTATTTAATATAATGAGATATCAATCTACACAATTTGCTATCGATTCTGAAATAAAATGAAATCCTGACATTGTGATCAATTTTGCAGGTGTTATGTGCCAAATATTGAAATAAGAATGTTTAAATTCAATTATTGTAATTTAAGTCTTTAATTTTAAAGTCGATTTTATTTATAAAATATCTTTTTAGAAATCAATCCCAAAAACAATCTGAACAATAAATCTCTTTTGTTATGGCTAAGTTTTTGTCAAGGGTAGAAATTATAATAGACAAGTATTCATCCATGATGACATTTTACCGATTTCCTGGTTTACAGGTATTCTTGCTAAATTTCTTCGAAAGAATTGACATAAACAATACTTCAACTAAATACGTATATTTCATGCAATAATGACTTTTGTTTCTTCTGACTTTTCCTAAACTAAACATAAAACATCGGTTAGGGTTAGTTTAACATTCTGTAAAAGTACCTTCCGTTTTTTTAATTTTTTTTTTGTACTTCTGCAGAGAAGGTAAAAAACCGATAAAAACTGGATATATTTTTCGTGTTTTTATTCAATTTAACATGTTTATTCAGCTCGAAAAGAATACAGTGTTTACCGATGTGTTGGAAAATTCAAGATGGCGTCTCACACATTCTTTAACACCGTAAGTTTGGGAAAAGGTGTTATAAATAAAAAACTATACAAAATACTATTAAAAACCCGCCGAATATATGTCAACCTATATCACGGTAACATATATTGAGCGAGTTTTTAACAGTATTTTAACCGGTTTTTTATTTATTACACCTTTTTCCAAACTTACCGTGTTAAAGAGAGAATCGGCCGTCATCTTGAATTTTCCAATACATCGGTAAACACTGTATGCTTTTCGAGCTGAATAAACATGTTAAATTGAATAAAAACACGAAAAATATATCCAGTTTGGTAGAAAAGTAATTTATCTTGCCTTTGATAACATTTATTTGTTATATATTTGTTTTTTGGCAACTTATTCGAATCTATGTGTACAGTAATACAAACCCGAAATGAATTTAAGACCACGAGTGAAATGAGAAAATGAAGAAAATCACATTTACTGTGTGTGTTTACTGTTTAGTTTTGGTTGCCATAACAACGTGATGGTAGTGAACGTGTGTGTGTGCGTGTGTGCGCGTTTCGTGTAGTTTAGTTTCGTATAATAGTTTCGTATAATAGTTTCGTATTTTTTTAATTTGTAAATAACAAGTTATTAAAAAATTAAACCCTTTTTTAGGAGATGTGATTATTGGATTAACCAATCAGAAATCGTCTGTGGCACACATATCTCTGTTTTTATATATATATATATATATATATATATATATATATATATATATATATAGGTCGAGGTAATTAGTTAAAGAAATTTAATATAATGTGATATATAGATAGATAGATTAAATGTTAAATAGATTTTGTAAATAGTACAGTTGAAATGATTAGAATATTTCCAATATGTAATAAGGTCGAGGTAATTAGTTAAAGAGATTTAATATAATGTGATATGCAAATGAGCATAAGTCATTCAATATGGGGGTGGTTTGGAGAATAGTATATAAAGAAATTAGGCAAAGATTCTTATGTCTCCTATAACAGAATAATCCTAAAATGGGTTCTAATGTTCCTCTACCACGAAAGATCTACCCTCTTACCTCCTTTATATTACGTTGATGATGGAGAGCTGTACACACAGACAGAAACACACGAACCCTATTACTTTATAAAAATATATATCTATATTTTTATATCTCTCCTGGTAGAGAAACATTAGAACCCATTTTAGGATGTTTCTGTTATAGGAGACATAAGAATCAATGCCTAATTTCTTTATATACTAGTCTACAAACCACCCCCATATCGAATGACTTATGCTCATTTGCATATCACATTATATTAAATCTCTTTAACTAATTACCTCGACCTTATTACATATTGGAAATATTCTAATCATTTCAACTGTACTATTTACAAAATCTATTTAACATTTAATTATTTAATATATTTTCATTTAATTTTATATTCGATTTATTTCACTTTACGTATATTATCAAAACAATTCATTGGCGAGCAAAGCTTTATGTTTTGGGATTGTATTGAAAATGTAATGGAAATTTCAATTTCGTTCCGTTTTAATCTTTTATATTTTACTTGCCAATATAATTGAAAGAATACAATTCAACTATCGTAATTTTATATAAATAAACAAAAACAAATATTTTAAAATAAAACTTTATTAAAAAATAAATAATTTTATTTTTAAATGAAAAAAATCAATTTAGTAAAATAATTGTATTAAACACCCCCAGCCTTGTCAGCAAACCTGTAAACCTATAAAAGTTAACATTTCGAATGTAAACAGTGATTTTTCGATTTTGTTAGCGCTTGCCGCAATTAAAGACAATTAAAACGGAACTAACTTTATTTCCATTCTATTTTTTAAACAACCCCCAAAACATAACGCTCTCTTCCAGTTATAGCCAATTTTTTTTTAATTAAATAAAACAGGTCAAAATAAACAGATAAGCGCATTTTCTTTTACATTTTTCTTACAACCATTGCCATTTAACCAACTGCAGGATACCGTTACTTTTGTGGGGTTGTTTTGAAAATGGCACGGAGATTATAATTTCGTTCCAATTTAATCTTTCTGGTCGAGCCTATTTCGAAAGCCTGTTTATCATAGATTTGAACTACAAATAATTTATTACATTTTGATTATTACTATCTTAAGACTTAAAGCTTATATTTATTTCATTTTTCTATTTATATATTGAATTAGTTATTTCCAGTCTTATTTAAACTTAGTGCTTTCTTTAAACCGGATGAACCTTTTATAAAAATATGAGTTTAACGTAAAGAACACGAACAAGGTTTTATTCAACTGAATTTCTTCCAGTTTACTAACAAAATATATAAATTTAAAAGAGATATAAATAACAAAATAAAAAGGTTATGTAATTTAAAAGAAATACACGTACTCACAAAAGCAGAACTTTTTTTTACACATTTTTTTCTTTAAAACCATAACTATGAGACTAACAATTACCTAGATCTTAGTAATTATTTGTTTTAATAGAACTGTTTTAATTGTACTGTTTACTTAGTTAACCTAAGTTGGTATTACATTTATTTTACATTTACTTTTTTTTTAATTATTACTTTTAGACTGTGACGTTTACACCCGGAAGTAATGAGTCACACGTAGGTCGCTTTTATTCATTCCTTTTGGTCAAGATCAAAGTGTAGTATCTGTTCTTCAGATGCTGCACTTCATTTTCTTGTTCTCTTTCGGTGGAGGAGAAATCCTTCACGACTGAGACAATTTTTATTTTTGTACCTTTTCTCCACGTTAAAAAACGACCCTGGTGTCTAACTCTGTCCCGTGGGGAGGCATAGTAAATAGGTACAATATAATTGTTTATAATTGTACTATTCAGAAATATTATTTATAGTTCGTCCATTTCAGTTAGTATACATTTCCTTTACGCTTAATTAATTTACAATCATTAATATCGTTAAACAATTCCGTTTAAAACCGAAATTATGCCACCCAAACGAAGTAGAAACGAAAGTGAGGAAGAAAGAATGGAAAGATTGGAAGCTAATAGACTAAGAGTTGCTGCAATTCGCTCCAATGAAAACAATTCAGATAGAGAAAGACGTCTAGAACTTAACAGGATACGTCAAAGAGAAAGGAGAGCAAGACTGTCAGATTTGGAAAGAGAACCCCAACGTGAAGCTGACAGAACTAGACATGCTGTAAGGCGGTTAAATTCATCACAAGATGAAATTCAAGAAAGGCAAAGATATGCACTGGAAAGAGAAGCAATATTACGATCGAATGAATTATATGAGGTAAGTAGACGTACACAAGGTCAGTTGAGAGTGGCTCAACGACATCAGAATGAATCGGAAACCCAACGAAGCTTTCGCCTATACCAAGGGCAACAACGAGAGGCTGCATGGAGAGAGAGTATGACTTTGCCCCAGCAATTGACAGAAAACGAGGCAGCTACACAACGAATGACTGCTTTGAGACACCATGAAATAGAACACTGCAATAGAAAAGGATTGCTCTACAACAAAAATGACTCTCTCACTACAGCTGATATAGGAAAAATGGACAAAGTATGTCAACATTGCTCAGCTGTAAAATTTAAAGGAGAAACCCCTGGTTGTTGTTGTTCTTCTGGCAAAGTTGTGCTTGATAGCTTTCCACCACTGCCTCAGTTGCTTCAAGATTTGCTCTCCGGCAATGGTCCCATCTCTAAAGATTTTCTGCAAAATCTACGCAGTTATAACAATTGTTTTGCAATGACATCATTTGGTCACAAAATTGCGGCAGTACATGGGTGGAATCCTTCTTTTAGAATTCGAGGCCAGGTTTGCCACCAGATTGGGAGTCTTTTACCACCTGAAGATGAAACAGCAAAGTTTATTCAAGTCTACTTCTTGGATAGTCTGGAAGAGAAACTACATAATCGGGGACGTGACAGTAGACTCAATAGAGACATTCTCCAAAGTCTGACTGAATTTTTACATGAGAACAACAGCTTTATTTGTCAGCTGAAAACAACAAAGGAGAGGATTGAAGAAGAACACTTGGTAGAACATAAAGTTGTCATAAGGGAAGACCGAAGGCCGCAAGAAGAGCATCCACGGCGATTCAATGCTCCAACAACAACGTATGAGATTGGAATATTAATGGAGAATGAACCAACAGCTAACCGGGATATTGTCTTGCGTTTTAGAAATGATACATTAAAATGGATCTCCGAACTACATCCCCTCTACGATACTTTAATGTACCCGTTAATGTACCCCTATGGTTCTCCATCTTACAACATCTACATGAAGGCATCCAATGGGCGAAAAGTTACCCAACAGCAATTTTATTCGTACCATTTAATGACTCGGCCTGGAAACTATTTTCTCTGGTACCGAAGGCTATTTCAACAATGGCTGGTGGATGTGTACTGCAAGATTGAAACAGAACGTATACAGTTCCTGAGGCGTGAGCAACAGACCCTGAGAGCTGACAATTATAGCAACTTGAGAGATTCAATTCTTAGGGAGGATGGGAATCCAGAACAGTTTGGTCAACGAGTTGTACTTCCGGCAACTTATACAGGAGGCCCTCGATACATGTTTGAGCGTCAAAGTGATGCCATGGCATATGTTCGGCGAATGGGCCGAGCCGACCTCTTCATCATGTTCACAACAAATCCAAAGTGGACAGAAATTACAGAAAATTGTCTTCAAGGGCAAGACCCTCAGGATCGTCCAGATATTGTTGCCAGGGTTTTCAGGCAGAAGCTAAAAAAGTTACTTGAATTTATTAAAAAGGGAGGATTTGGCAGGTTGAGGGCTTTCCTTTACAGTATTGAATATCAAAAAAGAGGACTGCCGCATGCACACATCCTCACCTGGCAGGCCCCAGAGGACAAACTTCTACCAGAAAAAATGGATCTCTGCATATCTGCAGAGATCCCTGACAAAGAGGAAGATCCTGATCTTCATGCTAAAGTGATGGCACATATGGTGCATGGACCTTGTGGACCATTTAATCCAAATTGTCCATGTATGATTGACAACAAATGTTCCAAAAAATACCCAAAAGAATTTCTTCAGTGTACCAAGCAAGGCCAAGACTCTTACCCCAAGTACAGGCGAAGAAAACCAGAAGATGGAGGCCAGACTGGTACAATAAGGATGAAGAGAAATGGTCGGTATGTTAATCAAGAAATAACAAACCAGTGGATTGTTCCGTACAACAAGGTCCTCCTTCAGCAGTTCAATGCTCACATTAACGTAGAAATTTGCAGCTCGATCCAAAGCATCAAATATGTCCTCAAATACGTGAATAAAGGATGTGATCAAGCAGTGTTTGAACTACAAAGAACTGATGGAGCAGCTAACCAACAAGGCCAAGTACAAAGTCACATTGTGGATGAGATCCAGCAGTTTCAGAATGCAAGGTATGTCGGCAGTTCAGAGGCAGCCTGGAGGATATTGGAACATCCCATCCATGAACATTTCCCCCCAATTGTACAACTTTCTGTTCATCTTGAAAATGGGCAGCGTGTCATGTTCTCAGCTGATACTGCTCTGGAACGAGCCCAAGGTCCACCGCCTGCCACAACTTTGACAGCATTTTTTCAACTCTGCCATGAGGATGACTTTGCAAGGGGTCTCAAATACGTAGAAGTCCCTGAGTTTTACACTTGGAACAAATCGACAAAGAAATGGATGAGAAGAATGCGTGGGGTACAAGTTGAAGGTACTGAAAATGATGATGTATGGAAGGCACCATGCATTGGGAGAATCTACACGATTAGTCCAAAAGCAGGGGAGTGTTATTTCTTACGCCTGTTGCTCAATGAGGTTGCTGGTCCAACTTCATTTCAAAATTTGCGAGCATACAATGGTCAGGTGTTTGAAACATACAGAGCAGCGTGCCTTGCTCGAGGCCTTCTAGAAAATGACCATCACTTGCATCAAGCAGTAGGAGAGGCAAGTGCCACTCAATCACCTTCAAATTTGCGAAGCCTATTTGTGATAATTTTAACAGCCTGTGAGCCAAGAAATCCTCTTGAGATCTGGATGGCTTTTCGTGATGTAATATCTGAAGACATTCTTCACAGATACAGGCAAGAAGTTAACAATCCAGAAGCAGATTTTAATGAGGACATCTACAATAAAACTCTTTGTCTAATTGAAGAAAAAGTTCTCCTTATGTGCGGTCAACCATTGGCAAGCTATGGATTACCTGCACCAATGCAAGGGAGAGATGAAAGACTCGCGAGAGAGTATCAACGTGAAGTTACTTATAATCTTGAAGAACTTCCCTACAAGCAGAAAATATGCAAGAAAAACTGACCGATTCTCAAAGAGAAGTTTACAATTCATTCATGGCAATGTTGGAAGCACAAGGTGAAATGAACAAAAACATGATGTTTCTTGATGCTCCAGGTGGTACGGGCAAGACTTTTGTAATCAATTTGATCCTTGCAAAAATTAGATCCATGAGAAAGATTGTGCTTGCAACAGCATTCAGTGGCATTGCTGCTACTCTACTACAAGGTGGCCGCACTCTTCACAGCACTTTTAAAGTACCCTTGGATACTCATCGAATGGATCAGCCAGTTTGCAAAATTACTGGTAACTCAGCCTTGGCAAATGTAATTAGAGACACCTCTGCAATCATTGTAGACGAAGCCCCAATGATGCACAAGAGTGCTTATGAAGCAATTGACCGAACACTGCAAGACATCACAGGAAACAAGAATCCCATGGGTGGCATTCCAACCTTATTTTGCGGTGATTTCCGTCAAATCCTCCCAGTGGTTAAAAATGGCACAAGGGCTAACATTGTCAATGCAAGTTTGAAACAATCCTATCTCTGGAGGCACGTTATAGTGAAGAGACTGACTACTAATATGAGAGCCTATATCTCTGATAACACAGCTGCAGCAGACTTCTCAAAATTGCTTCTCCAAATCGGTAATGGTCAGTTTCCTATCACTTCTTCACCTGACACAATTAAGATTCCAACTGCGCTTGGTAAATGTGTCGGTAATCAGAAGCAACTGAAAGACAAAGTGTACCCAGACCTGCAAAACAATGGAAAATCACCGGATTGGCTTGCTGAGAGGGCTATTATTTCGCCATTAAACAGCAATGTGAATCATTTGAACAATTCAATAATGGATGAATTTCCAGGAGACACAAAGCAATACAAGTCAGTTGATTCAGCTACTAATGAATATGAAGCTGTTCACTACCCTGTGGAGTTTTTAAACTCTTTGGAGATATCTGGAATGCCTCCACACATTTTAAATCTCAAAATTGGATCGACAATCATGATTCTTCGATCCTTGGAACCGCCAAAAATAACAAACGGAACCAGATGTGTTATCACCAGATTGCACACCAATGTACTTGAGGCCACCATTTCCTGTGGTCCCTACAAAGGCGAAACCGTTCTACTGCCAAGGATCCCCTTAGTTCCATCGGACTCAGTACTTCCATTTAAATTCCGGAGACTCCAATTTCCTGTGAAGGTGTGTTTTGCAATGAGCATAAACAAAAGTCAAGGTCAGACATTTAACACCATTGGCGTAGACTTGACATCAGACTGCTTCAGTCACGGTATGTTCTACGTCTCCATCAGCCGGACAGGAAGTTCAGAAAAACTCTACATTCTGGCTCCAAATCAAAGCAGCAGAAATGTAGTTTACCCTGAGGCTCTTTAGTGAAAAGTTCGAGAAATGGATATGAGGAAAAACTGACATGATCTGATTGTGGTAAGTTTTTAGTATTGAATGTGCAAGATAAAATTTAAGCAAGAGTTGAAAATGACTTCAATGAAAAATTTACTATGTAACATCAAGTAACCTTCCTTTTTGATGAAAATGTTTTGTGAAGTTCCTGATTGAATTTCAGTCACTACAAGAGGTAGTTAAAATGTTAATCACCTTATGCAATCGTTGCTCTTACAACATCAACTTACTGGAAAGGTGCCCACAGATTTTGGTACCCGAGTGCGCAACAAAGCTCCGTGCGAAGCACGGGTATCTTTGCTAGTATATATATATATACATACATATATATATATATAATTTTTTTTTCGTCTCTTTCTTTTTTTGTTCTTTTTACTTTAACCTTCACCCTTAAATATATTTCATGTGTCTTGGATCTTGCCTTTGTCTGTACCCCTTAATTCCACTTAAGTTTTAGCTATTATCACCATTCTTCTTCTTCTTCTTCTTCTTCTTCTTCTTATTATTATTATTATTATTACCATTATTATTATTATCACTATTATTATTATAAATACTATTATTTTTGTTAACATTATTATTGTTATTTTATTATCGTCGTCATCGCTATTATTATCGCTACTATCATCATCATTTTTATTGTCATTACCATCGTCGTTATTACTGTTGTTATTATTGATATTATGTTAAAAAGTAAAATTCCCCCTATTACTCTACCACGCCAATCATCCATATCCAAAATTCTGTTTTTGTCATGTTAGGCACCCCCAAAGAATTTGCCACCCTATCTCTCTAACTTTTTCCTTATAAAAAAGAAAACAAAGAAATATAGCCATATATTATAGTATACTTTGAAAATACAGTATTATAACCTTATAACTACCCACTCAGACCCACCCCTTTCGGCTTAAATAACCACCATAATATCCCCCCAAAAGTATACACTAATTCATAGTGATGTCATCTCGCTGCATATGTTAAAAAAGCCCCTTAATAGATGATAGACACCTTACACGCCGTTAAATTAGAACCACCACACATCCAGTTATGTCCAAACTTTAACCCTAAAACATATACTAAATACACTTAAGAATATGATAAAGACTCTATACACCTTTCTGCACTACACTATATATAATACGCTCCTCCTTTATTTAGAATTCGACCCCCCGCAACATCATCTATAATTTTAATTTGTTTTGATCTATTTCGTTCCTAATGAATCCAATGCTAGGCGCCGCATCCCCACTATGTTACCTAGCATCTTCTTTACTCTTCCCACGAGAAGCATTAGGCATAAAAGTCCCCTATATCCCCCAACTAATCGATTGTATTCTCTTTTTGAATAAATGAACCTATCTATATCCACCAATATATAGTTCTGTGTCTTCATATATATATATATATATATATATATATATATATATATATATATATATATATATATATATATATATATATATATATATTGATATTATTAATATTTTTATCAACATTTTAATATATTAAAATTTCAGTAATGTTCATATTCCAATAAAAATTAATCAATTTTTTAAACTTCATGATTATCAGTTTTTATAATCGAGCATGCATATAATATTTTTTACAAAAAATCAAGACAACAGCATATAAAATAAAAACATCATATTGTGTATTTCCTTATGCGTTACAATTGTTTCATAACCATTTGGACAATTTTAAATATTATAGCATTTAAAAATATTAAAAAACAGCTACCCTTCAGACGGCAAAATACACTATTTATACATATATGAAGACATTCATAATCTCTTTTTAAATAGAACAAGCAGTACTTCCTACCTCACCCCACTCTTGTATTTTCTTTATGTTTTTTTTTTATTTTTCGCTAGCTTCGATTTATTAATCGTCCCATTTTCAATCTCTACTTGTGAAATGATATTTCAACCAATTACTTATTTAGATATTAATTTAATTTTCTGTATGTTTTTTCAAATCATATTTCTGGCCCAATTTATTCAGTTGATTGATTTCTCAAAAGCTAATCTACGCCTTCAAATTCTTATTTCTACTTATATGTTCCACTTTCATCTCTCATCTACGATAGTTTCTTTTTAACTTAATTTACGTTTTACGATCTACTTAGTAATTTTACTTAACATGTTATTTCTAAGAAGGAACTGTAATTAAAATGTTGATATAAATCGTATTAATTAAAATTTATCTTCACTCCATAATGGTTATGTCAATAATTTAAATTTCAAATTTATCTTTTCAATTTTTATCATTATCTGAGTATTTTCTTTTCTTTTATCTTTTCTCTTCATTATCATTCGTAATTTTGTATGTTCTAAGGGAGATAACTCTGTTTTGTCAATTTCTATCAATTTATCGACATTTCAGGCTTTCATATTTTAATATTTTGACTTTAGTATTTATAAATCAGCTTTGTTTAATTTTAAACTTATAGTTCTAACATAATCTACTTTATAAAAATCTCAGTTCAATTCATTTTCTTCAACTTTATATTTTGATTACATTTTTTAAAAATCCATCCATGTCTCCATATCTTGCAGTCACTTAATGTTAGTTTTTTTCCATTCTTGTGTTATTGAAATTGGTCGCGTGTTATTTTATTACCCATAACATTTATTAAAATAAAAATTACTTCTGTTTCTCGTATAGTTATTTTAATTTCTATATGTTAAGTTGATTATCTAATAATGTATTTATTTATTGCACCATTTTAAAATCTTATTATTAAATTTAACATTCCCTTTCCACACTTAGAATTCCTCTCTAAATGTATGTAAATGTTTTCGTTTTTAGATTTTTTAGTCAGGTTTTTGACGTGATAACAGGAATTCATTTCTCTGAAGATAGTTTTGTATTGCATGTAACACTTTGCTTAAAATTTCCTCTTTAGAATTCACTATGTACGATGCCTCACGTAAACATAGATTGCATCTTTTTGATGTACTCGGTTTACACTTTCTAGCTCTATCTACTATTAACTAAATATTTTTTTAATTAAATAATGAAATAATATTATTTATTTATTAAATAATATTTCATTAAATAACTAAATAATTAAATTTTGATTCATATTCTTTTCTAGTCGTACGTAGTTCTCTAATCCAATCACCTAATGCAGTTGTGTTTCCCTTCTTATTTTTAATAATTAGTTTTGTTCTATCCTTAATGCTATCATTCTCATACCGATTTGCTTCACTCTCTGGTCCAATTGTAAATAATGCAACATGGTTTCGGTATTTGTCCTTAAAAACATCCAAGTCTTCCAAGGTATATTTCTTTTATATTATACACTTAAACTTCGCATTTGTATACAATTCCAGAAATTAAGCTATTTGAAGTAAAATGGTAAATTTGCTTATTTATCGGTACTATTCTTTATCTTATTTCGTTCCTCTTTATGTGCTCATTTAAGGGGTACACGCATTTATCTTATTCTATCTTTTTAATTGTCATATTTAGGGAGTACTTTATCTGAATAATATAAGTAAGTTCATGAACGTGTTTGATCTTGGCTACAAGTCTAGCTTGTTCAATCAACCAACAGGGATTCTTATAATTAATTGGAATTTCTAGATATACTTTTTTTTAAACCAATTCTTATTTTGATGTCACTAAATTACAGAAGTCATGAGACAATGAAATTCGCTTTGAAATCAGTCGGCATTATTCCGTTCCCAAATTCCATCAATTGACGTGAATATATTTCTGATGATCGATTTTTTGCAGCTGGACATATTTTTAGTTAAGTTTAATGTCTTCACAAAATTTGCAATGATCGAGCAAGAACCTCGAAAGATTTATTTGAGCGTCATTGTGCATTCATCTCAAATAATGTTTGCATTTCTGTAATATTTTTCTCACTGACCTTACTAAAACTATTGTCATTTATCTGTGCCCACGTTTTTAATTGTGTACTTTATATAAATGTAAATATCTTAAAAACAACTACAAGAAATGTGTTTCTCAACAATGCTGTGTCAGTTGCTGCTCTAAAATTGCCTAAAAATTGAATCGAGAATATCCAAAAGCAGAAATGTAGATTTTTAGTGTCCGTACTAAGCATCTATCCCCCCTTGACAGAGTTCTGTTTCTAACTCTTTCCCCCGGCTGCTTGTTTATGCGACGACTTTTCTGCCTGACTGCTTTCATTACAGTATCAATATGCTGATATTTAAATATAATATGAACAAGCATTTTGATGCATAACTCTCTATACAGGTTGTCTCGATAAATACGACCTTTATCATAGTAGCTCCTTTTATTTCAGCGGCTATATACCTTGCAGGGTGTAAAGAAAAAATTTAAAACTGTTGGTTGGGTTTATTTTACGGCATATCAACCCCTTTCAGGTTATTTAATGCCGCATCCAGTTATTTTGAAGACCAATTAAAAATGGACATTATTGATATTTAAAAATAAGTTGGGAATCAACGTACCTTACTGCTGTTATATCGCACTGATTTGGCAGATTGGCAATGGGAAATCTATGTTTTTTCTGCATTCAGGGACGTTAAGTCGCCATTTTGGAAGCTAATTGAAATCCCTAAATAGGTTAGTTCGTCCAATGAATATTTAATTAATCGATGTTGGATGTGTGCCGCATTCAAGCAATCATCTGAACTCATCTTTCTCGAATGATTCGAGAAATTTTCATCAAAAGTCGGAGTTCAAATTTCTCATTTGAAACTCAACAAAAAAAACAGAAGAAAAAAAAAGACAACGTGCACTTTCATTTTCTGTTTGAAAAATACCTTCAAATTAATCCAAGACGTTCTTGACTTTTAACATCAACGATCAAAGACTTTTCAAATGACACCGAGATAAAAACACCCTTTAACGAATATTCTTAAATCACGTCCATTCAATCTATGCGTTTAATGATAAAAATGACATTCAAAATTTACGCGTTACAAATCGACGAACTGACGTACGGACGAATATAGCGTAATATGCAAACTGCTATTACAACTTAAACATGACAGATGACAACTGATCGACGGACCATGCCTTCCATTTTGATGTATGGACGCATTTAGTAACGGTCCGCCCAAAGGGAAAAGACTGAGTCTAAAAATTGCAAAGAGGTTTTCAATTAGCCAATTATCTTCGATTCGAAGCGATGGCCAACCATCTTCTGAGTTGCGTTTAAAATCTAAAAGAAATTAAAATGATTAAACGAAATTGAAAATTGGGCACCATTTTCTTTTGAGAAATACGTGGTAAGCGCTCCATAGAATGTTTTATCAGATCGTTGGGATTTCAAAAGAACAAACTCCCTACCCTATTAGACCAAGTGGAGAGATAGTGACTACCCGGTTAAAACTGTGGCTACATTCCCAGATGTAACCACAGTCCTTCATCTTAAGACTTATATAGGCATAGTATGGCGATAGGAATTTAATACTTTCTAGAGTGGCAGAATGATTCAACCATTTTTCCAGCGACAATAGTAATAGAAATTGACTAAGTTGAATTCGGCAAAGACAACGACCGGACGATCACGGTCAGTTTAATGAATACACACACACGCACGTTCATAAAAGCATAAGGCACTCAATTTAACTAATAGAGCATCATCTGACTGGTTTATGCTCACAATGTTCTGCCTGAAATATATATGAAATAAGAAATATACATTCACGAGCCAAAAAAAAAAAAAATGGATCAACAGTGAAAGAAGGAAGAAATCGACTTTTCAATGTTTTTTCCATGAATTTTTGTTAATTTTAACTGAAAATTTATATTTTTAAGATCCTTATTATTATTATAGCATATAATAATAAGATCCTTATTATTATAGCATATAATAATAAGTAGAAAAATTAATACTAAAACTGGTGAGACTGCATCTTGGTGAGGATATAAAAAAAAACGAATTGCAGGATTAAGGCAGTCCAAAATGACTTACAAGCAGATTTTTGATATTTTAAGAAAAGAAAAAGTGAAAACATCTCTTTCTGTAGTGAAGTAAATTGGTCAAAGGTTCTAAGTCGAACGCTTGGTAAAAGGGAAATCTGGATCTGGTCGCCCTAGAGCATTCACTTTGAAGGACAACCACAGGCTTAAATTAACTGTTTTGAAGGATTGAAAGAAAACTTATGTTGACCATAGCAAAGAATTAAAAACAGGGGCTGGAAATTCTCTTTCTAGATATACAATATATGGACGAATGAAAGAAATGGGATTTTCTTCTAAAAGGTGTGCAAAGAAGCCATTTTTATCTAAGAAGAACATCAATGATAGAAATAGATTTTTCTCGTGTTATGGCAAGAAAGATACAGACTGGTTAAGGAATGTTTTCTGGTCAGATGAATCAAGATTTTCTCTTGTTATTGATGCTCTCGATGCTCCTGAATCGTGCAATCGAAGAAATGGAGAAAGAGTTTCACCAAGTTGCTTAAAAACGACAGTTAAACACGAAAATGAAGAGATAATGGTATGGGGAACTTTTACTGTGGCAGAAGTCGGGAAACTTATTAGATGTGAGAAGTCAATCAATGCAAAGGAATACGTTCGATTATTAGAAACAGAAGCTGAGAATATTTCAGAACATTATTTTTCAACATGATAATGACCCTGCACACACTGCTAAAGTCACAAAAAATGTTTTTCTGATAATTCAATTAATGTGATAATTTGGTCAGATCAAAGAAAGCCCCGATTTAAACCCAATCGAGAATATTTGGTCCATAATATCTCGTGCATTGGATGGAAGAATTTTTCGAACAATGACAAACTATGGGAAGCTGTGCAAAGCGAATGGAATAGCATCTCCTCTTCACAGTGTTCCACTTTGGTTGAGAGCATGTATAAAAGGATTGATCTTTTAAAGTAATCAAAAGGGAATGCGATTCCATACTAAAAATTTGTCAAAGTAAATGTTTTGTTCTGGTTTATTAGTCTCGTTTAAGTTTCCTTGTTCAATTGTTCTTTGTTCAATATAGCTTTTAGTGCAATAAAATGTATAAAATTTGTTTGATCCATTTTTTTGCTCACGAGTGTACATTATATTTACCAGATCAAAGAATCAGAAAAGGAATTAGACATCATATATATTTCAAGCAGAACATAGTGAACATGAACAAGTCAAATAATGCTCGATTAGTCAAGATTAGTACCTTATGCTTTTATGAACTTGTGAGTGTGCGTGTATTCATTGGACTGGACGTGATTGTCCGGTCGTTGCCATTATCCGAATTCGGGTTAGTTGATTTCTATAGCTAAAGTCGCTGAAAAAAATAGTTTGATCATCCTGCACTTAAAAAGGTATCAAATTCCTCTCGTCATGCTATGGAGTACTATTTTCACATCCGGGAATGTAGCCAGGGTTCAACAATAAACGCAATGGTCATTATTATACAAGTCAACTTAAATAACAAATAACATTACTCATAATACTATATTGCTTTTTTTTACTGTCCGGTTTCTTTTTCCGCCTTTAATATAGCTGAAAAAAAATGAAGCCGAAATGTTATAAAACTCGTTAGTATTAGTTTACATATGCTTTAAATTTCATTAAAATAGGATATAGGTTTTGAGGTTTTAACGACGTTCTGTCACATACAAGTATAGGCACGTAGAGATTCAGGATCACCACCATTGTTTCCGCGTAGGATTATAAACATATTTTATAAATTTCATAAAAATAAAATATATTTAAAGTTTTAAAGGAGGTTCGGTTTATATAGCTCCCATTGGTTAAGAAAACAATTTAGGATTTGTCTTCCTCAAAATGTTTATACACATTATCTTGGTGCACAAAAAGCCGCCCGTTTTAATGGTACCATTTTCGTTTCGTAACTCAACATTTTGAATTAAAAATAGGAGGCTTTACTTTTGGAATCACCTTCTTACACACACACATATATATATGCAGTTGTTTGGTATTTTTAACCATTAAAAGTTAAATTACACACACACATAGTCATCCACATACAGTACTGTTTCGCTGTTTCACAACTCATCAGTGCGGCTAAATACACAAATGCCTCAAGCCAGAATCGAAACTCGCCCGCCCAAATGACAGTCAAGGCTTCTCACTATTGCACTATACGGTTACTGCTGTGAGGGTAATGAATTAAGGATGTTTTGACATTGTCCAAATACCTCCGCTCAATTTGTTTACACAAAGAGCGTCGCTTAATACGCTACTGGCAATTTATATCACTTTCCAATATACTCAACCCAAGATAGGGAGTATTATAGTCATCCACATACGGTACTACTGTTTCGCTGTTTCACAGCTCATCAGTGCGGCTAGACAGGCAACTGCCTCAAGCTAGGATCGAAATCCAACCGCCCAAAATGACAGTCAAGGCTTCTCACCATTGCACTATACGGCTATTTATATATGTATGTAATTTAAAATTTGTCAGTTGAAAATACCAACCAAGTGGAAAATTAATTTTAATAAACATATTTATTTATCAAAATGACATTTCAATTCATTCCAAGTTTTTGAATAATAAAATATTCTTCTTCATAAAACACAACCAGTTTTTTCGTCTTCCGTGTCATGGTGAAGGTAAATCACGGCACGTTTTCAAAAGTTGAAAATTGAGGCTAAATAAGGTTTAAATGCCCAACGGCAATGTCAAGCGGTGGTTGTAGGCATGGGTAAAAATAATAAAAGGAAATGCACTATTTGAGAAGCACTTAATATTTAGAATTAAAACTAATGGGTAAAAAGATCAGAAAAGTGCTATATTGATTTTAATAAAGATCTAATTATTAAAATTAAAATGATTTTAATGAAAATACATATTTATAAAAATTAAATTGATTTTAATAAAAATACATATTAATAAAAAATTAAATTGATTTTAATAAAATACCTATTTATAAAAATTAAATTAATTTTAATAAAAATATCTATTTATACAAATTAAATAAATTTTAATCAAATATATATTTATTAAAATAAAATTGATTTTAATAAAATATCTATTTATTAAAAGTAAATTGATTTTAATAAACATCTTTATCCAAATTAAATTGATTTTAATAAACGTATCTATTTATTAAAATTAAATTGATTGTAATAAACATATCTAATTATAAAAAGTAAATGGATTTGAACAAAAATGTCTATTTATTAAAATTAAATTGATTTTAATAAAGGTATCTATTTATTAGAATTGAATTGATTTTAATAAACATATCTAATTGTTAAAATTTAATGGATTATAATAAACATATCTGATCATTAAAATTAAATTGATTTTAATAAACATATTTATTTGTTATAATTATGTCGATTTTAATAAACGTATCTATTTAATAAAATTATATTGGTTTTAAAAAACACATGTATTTATTAAAATTATATTGATATTAATAAACCTATTTATTTATTAAAGTTTAATTGATTAAAAACGTATCTATTTAAAAATTATATTGATTTAAATAAAAATATTCATTTATTAAAATTAAATAGATTTTAATCAACGTATTCATATATTTATTGAAATTATATTGATTTAAATAGACCTATTTATTTATACATATTATATTGATTTTAATAAACATATTTATTTATGAAAACTAAATGTATTTCAATAAATGTATCTAATTAATAAAATATATTGATTTTCAATATCTATTTATTAAGATGATCTTTATTTTAATAAACATATTATTTATTAAAATTTATTAAAATAATATTGATTTTAATATACATATTTATTTATTAAAATTAAATGTATTTTAATAAACATATCTATTTATAAAAAATATATTAGTTTTAATACACATATATATTTATTAAAATTAAATTGATTTAAATAAACATTTCTTTTTATTAAAATTGAATTGATTTTAATAAATATATATATTTATTAGAATACTATTGATGTTTATATACGTATCTATTTACTCAGTAAAATTATATTGATGTAATTAACATATTAATTTATTAAAATTAAATGTATTTGAATAAACATTTCTATTTAGTAAATTATATTATAAACATATATACTTATTAAAATATAATGTATTTTAGTAAACATATCTATTTATAAAAATTATAATGATTTTAATAAACGTATTTATTTATAAAAATTATATTTATGTAATAAACATTTATTCATTAAATTGTATTGATTTTAAGAAACATACTCATTCATTAAAATTAAATTGATTTTAATAAACATATCTATTTATTCAAATTATATCGATTTTAATAAATATATTTTTTAATTAAAATTTAATGTATATTTATATACATATTTATTTATTGAAGTTAAATTGATTTTAATAAACATATCTATGCATTACAATTTAATTGGTCTTAATAAAAATATCTATTTATTAAAATCATATTGATTTTAATAAACATATCTATTTATTAAAATTAAATTGATTTTAATAAACATATTTATTTATAAAAATTAACTGTATTTTTATAAACATATTTATTGATTAAAATTAAATTAATTTTAATAAACATATTAATTAATTAAAGTTAAATTAATCTAATAAACATATTAATTTATAAAAGTTAAACTGATTTTAATAAACATATTTATTAGCTTAAATTGATTTTAATAAACCACTGTATTTATTAAAATTAAATTGATTTTAATAAACATATATATTTATTAAAATTAAATTGATTTAGTAAACATATATTATTATTAAATTCTAAGTGATTTCAATAATCACATTTGTTTATTAAAATATCATTGATTTCAATCAAACATATCTATTTATTAAAATTATATTAATTTAATAAACCTTTGTATTTATTAAAATTAAATTGATTTAAATGAATATATGTATTCATTATAAATTTGTCGATTTTAATAAACATATCTACTAAAATTATATTGATTTTAATAAACATTTATTTAGTAAAATATCTGTATTTTAATAAACATATCTATTTATTAAACTTGTTTTAATAAACATATCTATTCATAAAATTATATTGATTTTAAGAAAAATATTTATTTATTAAAATTAAATGTATTTTAATAAACACATCTATTTATTAAAATTGAATTGATATTTATAAACATATTAATTTACTTAAATTTAATTAGTTTTAATAAACATATCTATTTATTAAAATTATATTGATTTTAATAAACATATTTATTTATAAAAATTAAATGTATTTTAATAAACGTATCTACTTATACAAATTAAATTTATTTTAGAAACATATCTATTATTTAAAATTAAATTGATTTCAAGAAACATATCTATTTATTAAAATTAAATTGATTTTAATAAACATATTTGTTTATTAAATATCATTGATTACAATAAACATATCTATTTATGAAAATTATATTGGTTTTAATAAAAAATATTAGTTTATTAAACTTAAATTGTTTTTAATAAACATATCTATGTATTAAAATAAATTGATTTAAATAAACATACCTATTTATTAAAATTAAATGTATTTATATTGATTTTAGTAAACATATTTATTTATTAAAAGTATATTAATTTAAATAAACATATATAATTATTCAAATTAAATTGATTTTAAAAAAACTTATCTATTTATCAAAATTAAAATAATTTTAATAACCAAATCTGTTTATGAAAATTACATTAATGTAAACAAACATACTTTTTTTTATTAAAATTAAATTGATTTTAATAAACATATATATTTATTAAAAGCATATTGATTTTAATAAACATATTTATTTATATAAATTTAATAGATTTTAATAAACCGATCTATTTATTAAAATTATATTAATATTAATAAACATATCTATTTATTAAAATTATCTGTATTTTAATAAACATATTTATTTATTAAAATAAAATTTACTATAGGAAACAAATCTATTTATCAAAATTAAATTGATTTCAATAAACATATTCGTTTATTAAAATATCATTGATTTTAATAAACGTATCTATTTATTAAAGTTATATTGATTTTAATAAACATATTTATTAATTAAAATAAAATTGATTTTTATAAACATATTTATATATTAAAATTATATTGATTTAAATAAACATATTTATTTATTAAAATTATATTGATTTTAATAAACGTATCTTTTTATTAAAATTAAATTGATTTCAATAAACGTGCCTATTCATTAAAATTAAATTGATTTTAATAAACGTGCCTATTTATTAAAATTAAATTGATTTTAATAAACATAACTATTATTATTAAAATAAAATTGATTTTAATAAAATTCTTATTTATTAAACTTATGTTAACTATGTAAAAAACTAAAGCTGTATTTTTTAATTAAATGAAATGTTATTTATTTTTCTGAGACTTTCGTACGAAGACTTTGTAATGTTCTTCATTTTGTTGTTAAGTTTTGAGGTGGTGGCCCTAGAAGATAAAAATTACTTTAGATCTCGTTCGTTCGTGTGGAGAAATGCGTGACTTACCTGGATAGACCACGTGCGGGTCGGTCACCGAAAATAAATAAAAAGAAAGAAAAGAAACGGTCAAGACTCTTATTTATAGAGTAGTGATCACGTGAGTTAGAAGAATATGCAAATAGAGGTGAACGATTTTGCGACATAAAAAGCCTGTGTTGTTAAGAGGGGGGGAGACTGTTGGCAGAAGTCAGTGCTGTCAGACGTGCTTTAGAGTTTTGTTATTATATGCTGTGCTCGAAATTTGGGAGAGAGAAGAGAAGAGGAGGAACCAAGAAGACATTCTGCAGGTACTTTGATACAACGGGGGCGCAATTCAACAATCAACCATTTCCTTTGGTTTAAGAACACAAAGGAATCGAGATACTTGACTTTGTGTTGGTTTTAGTTTCTAAGTCAGATCTGATGTAGTTTGTGTAATTGGCGCGAAAATTGAACAAAAAGCATTTTTTCTCAGGTTAAATTAAAAAAATTTAGAAAACCTAGGCTGTATAATTTTTATGAAATAATAAAAAAAAACTCACATTTAAATTATTTTTTTGAGACTTTTAATATATTTGAATTTTGTTGTTTACTTTTTGTTTTTCCCATCTTTTTAATCCTACTAAGTCATACACTTCGACATTTATACTTATATTTATTTATACTTAGTTCATTTCTGTCGAAAATAATTATTTTCTATTCCATTATTTTTAAGCACGATGTCCTGCATTACCCCGGACAGATTTCTGGTCTTCATAGACAAAAATCTCACGTATAGCTCCGTTGCTATTAGGTTGATGCAAATATGTTGCTGTTTTTTGACGTTCAACTTTATATAAAAAACATTATTTTTGCACCAACCTAATAGTTTATACATTGTATGTACTCATGATGACAAACGTGGTAATAGTAGTAGTAGTAGTAGTAGTAGTAGTGATTTAATAGCATTCTCTCAAGCAGTAGTGTTTCTTTGCTCTTCTTTTTTGTTTGGTTCTATAATAGGGTAACAACAGAAAACACTAATATTGATCTGTGACGTCATATGTTTTTAGTTGTTTTTAGTTGTTACAACAGACTATAAAGTAACATACGCATTATATAAGGTTCTTTTCGGATATTCGGTGAAGAACTTCGAAAAACAGTCAACTCAGCAGTCAAAGAGAAAGATTTTACTTCTTGACTACTTATCACTTTTCACTTTCTACTAATGACGTCATATGGCGTTGCTTTAAGATTAATCTTTAACATCTAATAAAATATTCCGTTTTTCTTCTTCTTAATATCGAATATTTAGAAGAACTTTACTCTAAATACTTGATATTAATTTTTAATGTTTGATTTTTCGATCTTGGTACGTAGATCTGTTTTTGTTTCTGATTCAGACAGTCTAGTTCGAAAATGGTTCTTCCTTGGGAAAATATTTGTGCGACAAGTCAGTATTAATTTAATCATAGTAACTGGATAAATAAATGTTTTATATGTATACATATTTCCACAGCCAAACAACGTCACAGCGATGTTGCTTAGCTTTTGAAATACTTTTATAATCTCTCATATTCTGCAAATTCTATAATTAACTGCTCACTTAGGTGACCATGTTGGATGACATCGTTCTAGCGAGTATATAATTTCTACTTGTGAGATCAGCTTGGGTCATTGTCGGTTGGATGGCCACACCCCGTGTTCGAGACGTAGTAGGTTAATTTCATAGTCATATTTCGCCGCAGTTTGCGTGAGCTATGTTAGCTAATGGACTTTCTTGTGTGTGGCGTGGTTGCTCATGTGGTAGACTACTCGCCTCGCATGCAAGAGGCTTGGGTTTCGAATCCGAAGTTCAGATATGTCTAACTGATGAGTCTAAACGAGAGCGAACCTCGAGTCGTGACTTCCGATTTATTAGTTTTCATGGCTCTTGTGAATTGCAACGTTGTTTGGCTGTGGAAATAAGTATATAATCTCTCACATTTTGAATATATATATATATATATATATATATATATATATATATATATATATATATATATATATAGTCTTATTTGTAGTACTCCGAATTTTACTGGGTTTATATAATTCAGTAATCGTTCATATACCAAAGCCAAAAAGAGATGACTTAAACTGTAAGCTACAAAATTATCATATTTCATAATTGAGCATTCATATATTGTTTTAACAAAAACTAAGACTTCAAAGAACGGGTTGATAGCAATAGATAGTGTATTTCATCGTTAGTTACAATTGTATCAAGACTATTTGGACAACTGCAAAGAACAGCCTTTCTTCAGACTTATTGAATAAAGCCACTTTAACAATAAAATATTATGGAAACCATTTCCCTTGTATAGAAAAGAAAACAAGCAAAGTATTTTATGTATATTGCATCCTTGCAAAGTATTTTTAAAGACTTATATATTTACCCATTTTCGTATCTCCATTAAAAAATTTTTCAAAGAAAATATCATACTATGTTACCACCAATTACCTATGTCCATTTAATATGTTTTATTAATACTGTTCATTCATTTCTTAAATTAAATTTCTTTATTTCTTTATTTAAAAAAAAAGAAAATATCATACTATGTTACCACCAATTACCTATGTCCATTTAATATGTTTTATTAATACTGTTCATTCATTTCTTAAATTAAATTTCTTTATTTCTTTATTAAAAAAAAAATACCTGCCACTCTAAATCCTAATGTAGATCTGTTTCTTGTAAATTAATAACCCCTATCCCTTGAAGGCTAACAATCTGCTCCTTCCCACCAAACCGCCACTTAACTCCTACATTTCACTCCGTTTTGTACTGGAATCTTTAACTTCCAGCCCCTGACTCTCACATGCTAACTGCTTAGTAATCACTAAACATCTATACAATTCTACCCTCTAGACATGCATTGGAGTTCATTCCTATTCCAGTTGGTATTAAACAGCCAAAGTATGTACTCGGAAGCAAAGCACACCGCACTGCATTACACAACTGTCTCCTCTTAGATAGCTTTGCAACGCTAATACGAAACTGAACCAATGCTCCTTGCTATGCTAAATGTCCATAACTTTTACTTGAAAGCTGAAAACATCTTATCTCAATAATAGAAACTCACCTTGTACCTTATTCGCACCTACTAAAACCAGCCCATATATCTATTTACCAAATTACACATGACTCAAAACTTACTGTTTTACCCGTACTATATTGCACTCGCATCTCATGCACTGCTATCATTTAAAATATAGTCTTGGCACAACTCGTAGTTCAATTCTTAACACCTACTCACACTTTAATATTATACTAGACCCAAGCTCACATGAATAAAAAAAAAAATAAATAAATAAAAATAAAAATAAAAAAGGAAAAAATAATAAAAAATATATATAAACAAAAGTGAAAGCCTCAAACCACATTATCTCCTAACAAGCCTCCTTACAATCATAGTTGCTCACACTGCCTGAGCTCTACTCAACACCTTTATCCACTAACAATGAAATAACAATATCCCTAATCCACTTTGAGGAGTGTAACTATTTAGCAGATATAACCTCTACAAACTAACCCAATAACATTAACTAACCACGCGGGGTCGCAGAAATACCTGGATTAGAACCCAGGCGCGGAGCAAACCCTCTCAGTGGTGACGGACCCAGTGGATCTTTCCAGATCATCCTTCTAGGAGAAGGAAAACTCTGAAACTAAACCAAAGAGGAGGGAGGCCTCTTCAGTCTTGGATGACAACCTTCCTAGAGCTGGTGACTCAAACAAATTACCGGTTTGCAATACCTAAATTGCTTAAGGAGTAGATAGGTCCTGCCTATCGCCCGGCTTCCATACTCCTTCTTTGCCTATTAGTCAGGCGCAGAGATACTATCACAATGATTCGACAGAAACACCCATTGGTAGATCTTGTTTCTTGTCTAGGGCAATGAACGCCGTTTCCCCCACTCCCGACACACCCCACTCCTAAAGCTGGGCACTTGAGAATGCTTGAGTACCACATATGCCTGAGCAATTAGATTGGGTTGACCTTCCTCTGATGGGTTGAGGGTACCGGATTGACAGTTACTGGCTGCTGTTTCCGACTGGTAGTACAGGAGCCCTAACTCTTTGGTAGCGCTTAGAGCGGCTGCTCCATCAACAGTTGAATAATATCGGGATGTTTGCAGTGCCATGGCGCGCATGGAAAGGGACCCTGCACTCATCCCCGGTGGGCTTTCCTGAGGCCACAGTCCTAGTTGATGGAGGGTCAGCTGATGGTCTACTTGTGATGCATGTGTGATATTCTGCATAACCTCCTGTTCGGCTTCCCCTAACCCAACTGAAACTCGTTAAAAAACATGATGACAGTACAATCTAAAAATAAGCTTAAACCAGGCTTAGGGTCAAACAAATCCAACTTGCCTCCTCCCTTGAGGCTTGCATTCACAAATATCCGTGGGCTTAGAACTAATTTAGCTGATGTTGAAGCATTTCTCCTAACAAATACCCCGGATACCTTAGCACTAAGTGAGACTAACCTACACTCCTCCATCCCCTCTAACTACTTTAACATGCCTGGATATCTCCCACTCTGCCGTAAGGACTCTGACAGACATATGCACGGACTTGGAGTTTACATTCGTAATACCCTTCCCTTGACTAGAGAAACAAACCTAGAAACGGATGATCAAGCCTTTATGTGCTTTAGACTAATCATGCAACACAACATTAGCTACTTTTACTTTCTCTACCGCTCTCCCTCGACCCAAGACTGCACCATAATAAACAAAGTATCTGACAGCATAGACACAGCACTCTCCTTCGACACTAGCGCCCAAGTACATGTATTTGGTGACTTTAATGTCCATCACAAAAACTGGCTTGGATTCTCTACTTATACAGATGCAGCAGGCAGCGCAACTCATAGCTTCTCTGTATCTCACTCCCTATCGCAAATTGTTACTTTTCCAACCCGCTTCCCTGATCAGGAAGAACAAAACGCATCACTATTAGATCTGTTTTTGACCACAGTTCCTGATGATTGTGTAACGAAAGCCGACAGCCCACTTGGGAACGCTGATCATGCGGTAATAATGGTTGAAATCGCCCTAAACTCCAGACCAAAAACTGAAGAGCCAGTGCTCTAAACAACGAGATATTATAAAAAGGCTGACTGGGAAGCTATCAGAGATCTTATCAGAGACGCCCCATGGGGAAATATTTTTTCTCTTCCTGCTGAACAGTGTGCAACTGAGACCACTGAATGGTTCAAAACTGCAATCGAAGCGCATGTTCCCATGCGGAAATTCTATAGCAAGCCCCACTCTCCCCAATGGTTTACTTCGACTTGCGCAACTGCCATTGCTCAAAGGCAGCATGCATTCCGCAGGTTTAACCGACATAAGTCCAGTTCAAACAGACAAAAGTACATAGAAGCTAGAAGTAACGTTAAGAAAGAAAAAGCGACAGCTAAGAGGGAATTTACGGAAACCACTAAAAAACGCATCGAAGTACAAAAATTAGGAACTCGTGACTTCTGGAAAATCTACAACAGTGTAGTAAATAATGGGCAATCAACAATTCCCCCACTAACCTACAATCACGAGGTTCTTTGCTCAGCAACCTAGAAGGCTAACATGCTTGCCAGTCGGTTTGCCTCCAACTCTACACTGGACCCTCTAAACCACCCCCTACCTGACTTTCCTATGCGGACAGACGCCACGCTAGACGATCTGGAAATCACCCCTGCTCAGGTGCATGCTATCATAAAAAACCTTGACACTTCCAAAGCATGTGGACCCGACCTCATCCCAGCTGTGCTATTAAAAAAGTGCTCAGCCGAAGTAGCTCCAGTTCTCTCCAAACTCTACAACAAATGCCTTAATGAATCTTGCTTTCCGAGCTGTTGGAAAACTGCTTCTGTGGTACCAGTATTCAAGAATTCTGGCGAAAGAACTGACCCATTAAATTATCGCCCTATTAGCCTCCTCCCACTTTTTGCCAAAATATTTAAGACCTTACTTAACCATGCTCTAGTCCAGCACCTTACAGATGCTAAACTTCTGACCGACCATCAATATGGATTTAGACAAGCCCGTTCCACGGCAGACATCCTCACTGTAATCTCTGAACGCATATACCATTCACTGGACAAAGCGGGAGAGGGCAGAGCGGTAGCTCTAGATATATCTAAGGCTTTTGACAGGGTATGGCATGAGGGTCTCCTCAGGAAGATTAGATCTTACGGTATCACTGGTAGAATACTTAACATAATTAAATCCTTCTTAGATAAGAGAAAAATCCAGGTTGTCCTCGACGGTCGTACGTCTAAACAATATAATATAAATGCGGGAGTGCCCCAGGGATCTATCCTTGGTCCTCTGCTGTTCCTGATATTCATAAATGACCTCCCCGACAAAATTGCCTCTGAGATGGGTATATATGCTGATGACACCACACTCTATAGCAGGCACGACAGGAAAACAAATGAACATATATCTAAAGTAATGGGAGAAACACTAGAGGATGACCTCAAATCAGTAGTGGAATGGGGACGAAAATGGATGGTAACGTTCAATGCCACCAAGACAAAACTGGTTTCATTCAATAATTACAAGAAACATTCTCTACCACCTATAGCAATGGCCAGCAACTCTTTAGCTGAGAGTACGTCTTTCAAGCTCCTTGGCCTAACGTTCACAGGAAACATGAGCTGGAAAAATTACATCGAGGGCATTGCCAGGGCCGCTTCGAGGAAGGTGGGCTCTCTCTACCGTGCTAGAAAACTTCTAACACCCGAAAGTATCCTGTACCTCTATAAGGCCACTATTCGCCCATGTATGGAGTATTGCTGTCATATTTGGGCCGGTGCATCGGCTACTAGTCTCTCGCTCCTTGACAGGGTTCAAAAGAGAGTCGCAAATCTGATAGGCCCTGAACTGGCATCAAAACTTCAGCCTCTGTCCCATCGTCGAAACGTTGCATCCCTCTGCCTGTTCTACAAGTATTATAATGGTGAATGCTCTGAAGAACTGCAAGCACTTGTGCCCCCACGACGTGAACACCCTCGACAGACCCGACAAGCTGAAAAATCCCACCCCACACTGTAGAGATCCCTAGATGTAAAAGATCTTTCTACTCCAGTAGTTTCTTCCCCAAAACTGCTAGACTTTGGAATTCCATTCCAGGTCACTGCTTCCCCAACTGTACTGACATGCATAAGTTCAAGTGCAACGTGAACCAACATCTCGCTGCCCTAATCCCTACATAGTACCCCAGTAGATGTTTCCCCTGATAGTAGCCCCCTACACCAAAGTGGCAATGTGCCTTGTTTGGGGTGAAAAAAAAAATTAATTTAAATTATTTTTTAATCCGGAGTAGTCAACTAAGTTAAATTGTTGCTAGTTTCGTTTCTGGAATTTACTTTGTTTATTTACAAAAATATCGGCTAACCTATTTATGTGATTTAAGAAAAGTTTTTGTTTAAAACTTATTCAATAAGGAAAGTGTTGGAGACGACCAGCCATGAGATTAATGGACTTTCTCATGACGTCACTTCCTCTGGTGACGTCACTTCCGGTATGGGGTACCAGTGCCCGGCAGTCAGAGATTGGCACGCGGCTAAGGAGGTCGTGTAAACGCCATATATTTCAGAAATTGTATTGCTCAACCTGCTTTTGCCTGTAATATATGTGAATACATGTTCGTTCCTAAAATTCCTGTGTTCCTTCGTTTTATTACCATTTAACCCCATAACTACTGGCGACGTCGGATTCGATTTTCACGCGGGTTAAATCCACAAAAAAGGAAACAAATGAATGAATTTGACTTCATAAGAACTTCGGGTTTACAAACAAAGAGTTCGGCTGGCAATTACGTATTTTTATTCTTTTGCAACTGTATTATGTTTTTGTTTCCTAAGTAAAACATTATTTTTTGTCCATCCTCATATTGGCTTATCTCTAAGGTTTTTACCAAGAAGCAAGGGATACATTGCTCCCTCCTCATACGCACACACACAAGGAAATGACATTTTCTGTTTTTATTTTATTTTATCTCTCTTCTCCAGTCAAAAACGGAAATAATTTTTTCTCGTGCGCTTGGAAAAGTCATTACAAGATGGAGGAGGTTAAAGCAGTATTAATACAGCTAATCAAGGCCCAGATGCACCAACAGCAGAAAGCCGAGGAAAATTTTAAAGAATGTGGTAAACAGCTCCAGTTACAATTTCAAGGGAGGCAACAAGCGTTGGAGGAGAGAATGCTACTTCAACAACAGAGACGAGAAGAGATATTGTTAAAATATTCGATAGAACGGAGCACAGGGACGACAGTTTTGCTTTTTCCCAAAGTACAATATGGAACGCCATAGAAATATTCAACAACCAAACGTTGAATTGGACGTTTGATGCTTTCTATCGGAGATATGAAGACCTATTCACCATGGATTGTCAAGAGTGGAGCTATGCTAAGAAAATTCGCCTACTTTTGAGGACATTAGGGACCAAAGAACATTATATATGTGTAGATTATATTCTCCCCAGGAAGACGAGTGAATTGGAATTTTCTGAAGCGGTTAAACTTTTATCCGAACTGATCAACCCGAATTCTACGCTCTTTCACAAAAGATGGAAGTGCTTTAACCTACAAAAAAACAAAAAAAAAAAACAAAAAAAAAACGATGACGACGATTACCTAACCTTCACGTCCGTGGTAAATAAACATTGCGATGATTTCCATCTATCTGACTTATCGGCAGATGACTTCAAGTGTTTAATTTTTACGCAGGGTCTAGTCTCATTCAAAAAACGCTGAGATTAGACAACATTTTCTCTCTAGACTTGAGAGCGAACAGAGTATTACCCTCCAGAAGTTGGCCGAGGATTGTCAACGGGTAGTCTGCGTAAGGAACAACTCGAGACACGTCGAGGAGTCAGGCGCAACATACATGAGAAGGGCGACCTTAAGACCGGAAAAATACTCACCCTGAAAAATCAAAGCTGGAAGTAAGAAAACTCAGGCTATACCTAATAACTACAACCTAGTCACAAGCCGGTGCTATCACTGCGACGGGAAACATTGGCCGAGTCAATGTTTTTACAAAGATAATACTGCAACGAATGTGACAGGAAGGGCGACAAAGCGATCCAGTGCAGGAAGAACACGCGCAGATTCAAGAAGTCTCCGGCGCGGTTTATTTGAAATAAACCGCCGGAGATTTATTGAATCTGCGCTTATCGCAATTTCAAGCACAATTAAACAACGTGCAGGTTTCTATAACATAGCGCCATTAATAAGTAAACTTTGATTAAAAGAACATTATTTAACTGTAGACACAGGTTAACCTTCTCACACCATTCAAACACCCCCTGTAATAATTAACACATAATCTCAACCAATAAACTACATAAAAACACTCATTTCATTTCTGTTACAAACCATATTTGAATTTTAACAAATATATCTTTTTTCAGTAAGAATATTAACTGCGTTCATATTTTTAAAATTACATTAACGAATATATGACGTCACTAAAATTTCCCTCTCTTAAACAGCGCCAGTCCTCCCCCCTCCTTTTTGAATTTCCAACGTCTTTTTCCGGTTTTCTAAAATAGAACTGCATCACACTGTGCACATGAAACATTTTCAAATATTTTGTACTATTATTTTTTTGTTTCTTAATCTCGTTCATCCAGAGGAAGTCTCGAAATAAAGACGAAATGTTGATGAACACATAATACGGTTTGTTCCTTTTTATTTCACTATTTTGTCGGAATACTATTTCCATTATTTTCATCATATATATATATATATATATATATATATATATGTATATATATATGTAAGAGAAATAGATGGTCCTGGATATGACCTTAAACTATATCCGATGGTGAGGCCCCAGTTTGCGGGCTTTAGGGAGTGTGGAGTAACCCTTAATCGCCATTGCTCCCAGGTCCACTCTGACTCGGAGTGGTAGCAACTGCTAGGGTTCCAACTATGAGTTAAGTAGAAACTGACTTGAAAAAAAACAAAACAAATATATTCTATTAAAAACTTTTTCTTCAAAATATACTAGATTCGGCATTCAATAACCTGTAAAGGGTTGATATGCCGTAAAACATAAACAACCAACCAACCAGAGAGAGAGAGAGAGAGAGAGAGAGAGAGAGAGAGAGAGAGAGAGAGAGACAGAGAGAGATTCTATGTAAAAATGAATATGTTTAAAAATTAATAGCCTGTAAACTGCATGGCGATGCGACTTCAAAAATCTATCATCCCTGCGCACAAATGGAAGCCTTTATCCTCTTATGTTTACGATCGAACGTCTACATCTGCACAAGATTATTTCACGCGTGATGCATCAACTGATCCAAATCAGTTCGATAGGTAGGTGAACTTAACTGAACATATTATCCTCAAACGCGTTGAACTGTGAAGGATTGCAGCTTAAGCTGCCAACGGCTTGTCAAATCATTTGCATCATATCTATATTTTCCACCTGACTTGCAGAAAATTATGGCCACGGGTCGGAAATATAGCTTGGAATTAGGAAGTATAAAACTGAAACGATTCGATCTGTTAAGAAAAAGAAAAACAACAGCAAAAATCGAAAATATACTTTTTTACACGTACGTTCGAATTATACATTTAGAATTGACAATGCAGGACTAATTTGTACGTGACAGACCGACAAACGTCGCAAAATTAGTGTTATTGACCCCCAAAAATTGCTATTTGTAACAGACCAACCAAAATGTTATTTCAAACTTAAATATAATGAACCAATGGATGAATCCATCCGATTTTTCATTTTCAGAGTGGGACAAGTAAATTGGTCTACTCATTTTAAGACAGCTACAGATGAGGTCATACTCTAAATCTTCGAATTTTGTGCGCTCCCCAGAAAGAAACAAGCATCGTCGCTGGTATTTTCAAAATAAATCTTTAAATAAAATATTCGAACCTGATAAAAGCAAGTTATTTCTGTAATCAACATTTACAATAAATACAATAAAACTCTTTTGAAAATGAGAGGACTTTAAAATGAAGTCACCGAGGATGTATTTAAGGATTTCTCTATAAGAAATCGCGAGAGTCAAATAGTATTACTCCCTCCTTTGAGGAAAGGTATGGTAGCAGATATTGTCATAATCGGCTGTTTATTGGCAAACTCAGCACTTTCATTATATATAGTAAAATGGCAAAAGTTAATAGGTAAAAATGGCACTTTGACAACAAAACTTACTTAGGACTGTTCGAGAAATACAAGCTAAGCTTTCATTCCCATAGTTTAAAATAGATGTAAGGCTTTTAGATTGATTTTGGAAAAAGTCGGCTTAGCTAGGTTCAGATCCTGTAGAAGCACCAAAAATATATAAAACTATGTGTATGTGATGTTTGTGCGTTACCTATATAAAAAATGTAAGAGAATCTACCAAAAATACAAAAGTGTATTCTTAAGTAAAATGTATCGTGATAAACAATGGGAGTATTCCAGCTAGGGAAGAGCTCTTAAAAATACGTTTTACTGCCTTGACAAGGTACAAAACCATCTTCGAAATCTAGTGGCCGAGGACCTTTTCGCTTACCTACTGCCTTTTTTCTGCAAAAGAGACATTGTGAGTCTATATTTGCTCTAATGTTACTTTAATGGTAGGTTCTCAATTAGACTCCAATACATCGTCCCTCCCCTAACCTGTAAAACGTTCAAAGCAAATACTCGTTTAGTTAAAATAACCGTCAGCAGTTTCACTTACTTTCTATCCGTGCCTAAACGTATATTTTATTAGCAAAGTTTCTTTTCTAGAACTGTCCATCTGTGGAACAACGTACCGTGAAACTGCTTCCAGTCTGACTATTACTTCGTCATTTTCAAGTATAATTTAAATTAGTTTTTGTTGAATCGCCTTCTTAAATGACTAAACACTACCCAAGTGTTTTTTTTTTACTTGGGAGTCACCACTTATCAAGGCCCGAAGGTCACTCGAGGATAAAGGTTAATGAATATAAGGTGGTAGTAATCAGTAATGGTGTCAATTGGTGAGAATTTGATTATCCACGAAGGAAGCTAATCAAGAGCTTGTATATATTGGATTTGAAGGCTACCATGTTGTATTCAACAGGGAAACAGGCCAATAGAACAGTGTTCCAAAGGCGGAAAGTACTGGGAAAGAAACATTATT